>NC_081556.1:33962292-34217292 GCF_963082655.1 Stomoxys calcitrans | reverse complement strand
GCTCTCATATACACCGACCTGCCGACTTAGGTGTAGCTGCCACATAGCTTATTACGGTTTACAGCACATAAAAAGCGCATTTATCACCCGATTTAGTTGAAATATGGAACAATGAGTTTCGCTAGGCTACCCGATAGCCGAACGGTGTATGATCCACATCAGATATAATTCGGATGTTGCTGTCATCAATTATATAACAATCAAATTGTTGTACTTTGTTTGTTTTGTAGTTTGTTTATCTGTTCCGTATAGACTCAAAAACGACTGAACCGATTTTCAAGTCATTTTTGCAGATGGTAGATTTTGAGCCCCCAGGGAAAATAGGATACTACATTTTTATACCCACCACCATAGGATAGGGGGATACTACAATAATTTAGTCATTCCGTTTATAACACCTAGAAATATTGGTCTGCGACCCCCTAAAGAAAAAATATTCTGGATCCTCTCGTCATTCTTCTTCTATCTATCCATGTCCGTCCGTCCGTCTGTCGAAATCACAATAGCGGTCGAACGCGAAAAGCTACCCGCTTGAAATTTTGCACATATACATAATATTGATGTAGTTCGTTGAGGATTGCAAATGGGCAATATCGGTTGAGATTTGGATATAGCTCCCATATAAACCGATCTCCCGATTTGACTTCATGAGCCCCTGGAACCCACAATTTTCATCCGATGTGGCTGTAATTTTGCACAAAGCATTCCGCTATGACCCCAATACCCGTGTCAAGTACGGTCCAAATCGGTCTTTAACCTGATATAGCTCCCATATAAACCGATCTCCCGATTTGATTTCTTGAGTCCATGGAAGCCGCAATTTTCATTCGTTTTGGCTGAAATTTTGCACATAACATTCTGCTATGACCTCCAATATCTGTGTCAAGTACAGTCCAAATCGGTCTATAACCGGATATAATCCCATATAAACCGATATCCCGATTTGATTTCTTGAGCCCCTGGAAGCCACAAGTTTTATCAGATTTGGCCTAAATTTGCACATGGTGTTCTCTTATGACGTTCAATATTTGTATTATGTGCAGTATAAATCGGTCTAGAGACCCGGTAGAGATCCCATATAAACCGAATTTGCGATTTGACTTCTTGAGCTCCCGGAAGCCTCAATTTTCATCCCATTTGGCCTAAATTTTGCACATGGTGTCTCTCTTATGATCTCCAACAGCTGTGTTAAGTGCAGTCTAAATCGGTTTATAACGCGGTAGAGCTCCCATATAAACACATCTCCCGATTTGAGTTCGTGAGACCCTGGAAGCCACTATTTTTATCCGATTTGGCTGAAGTTTTGTACATAGTACTCTGTTATGACTTCCAACAACTGTAACGGTGCACGGTCCAAATTGGTCTATAACCTAATATAGCTCCCATATAAACCGGTCTCTCGATTATCTTTGTTCGGTTCCTAGAAGCTTTAATTTTGCTGGTTAGACAGAAGATTGGTATGTAAAATAAAATTATGCCATTCAAATAAATTTAGTTTGTACAAATTTTTAGCAGAATCAATGGTGGTGTGTTCCCTAGATTCAGCCCGACCGAATTTAGCACTCTCAAACTTGTTTGATACCACTTACCCGATATCACTTTGCCCAAATACGGTAAGTCATGTATAGCCTCATAAGTTGTTTTACCCTCTCCATCGAAAACCTCATTAATTTCCTCACGCAATTTTTGCTGTATATCTGAATGTACGGCCAATTCGTATAAAGAAAATCCCATGGTTGATGAGGAGGTCTCAAAACCTCCAAGGAAGAATACAAAAGACTGCGCAGCCATCTCCTCTAAAGTCATTGAAATTTTGTTTTCTTTTCCTTCACCATCTCTCAGCTCCATCAAAATGCTAAGAAAGTCATTGGCCTTGATGTTATTCTGTTCGCGATAGGCCACAGTTTCACGAACAATGCGAATAAAGAATTCCGTAAACTCATCCTTGACCATGGCTATATTGAGTTTGCGAGCCAGGGAAGGAAAGCCTTGTATAAAACCATTCACCCATTTTCCATGTCTACGCTCGATCATTGATCGCCTTCCCATAATGCGAAATTCCGCATTGGGATCCTTAAGACTATTGCACTCAACGCCAAAGGCGCATCTCCCTATGATATCGGTGGTGAAACGGGCCAGCAGCTCCTTGATTTCCACAATGTTGCTTTTCTCACTCATTTCGGCGAAGACCTGTACAAAATTCTCTGCCACATCTGTTATGATGGGATACATGAACTTCATTTTGCCTGAAGTAAAAGTGGGTGACAATTTATGGCGTAAATTTTTCCATTTCGCTCCATCCAATAGAAACAAGTGACCGGTTAGGGGATCCGCCTTTTCGTTGTGGAACAGGCCGCGATCGGTGAATTTTGAAAAGTCTTTAATCAGCACATGCTTCACTAAATTCATGTCCAATAGCAAGGCAGCAGGCCGTTGGAAGAAATAAAAGCCACAAAAAGGCCCAGAACCCTTGTACTTCTCATACACTTCGCGAGTGCAATCGGCAACACTGCGCTTGGTCGTAAGACCTTGAAAATTGCCGGTCAAAAGACTTGGTTCATCATGGGGGATACCCTGATCTTTCCAGTAATTTAAACGTTTTTGCACAAAGTAAACGGCTAGCGTAGATAAAATAATGATGAGATAAATCAACACAGAGACAATGGCCATTATGGAAAAATGCTTTTAACTGTGCCACTTTTAGGTTGTATTTAAAACGACTGCAAACTGCATACTAAATCGTTTTGAGATTGCCACCTTTAGGTATATGAACAAAAAAAAACTCTCGGCCGCTGAAGTAAGTGTAGATATTGTTTGTTATCTAAGGCATTGTTGTTATATCTCATTCCAGGTAATCGTATTTCAGATAATCTCATTTCAGTTTTGAATCATTCCACCAAAAAAGTTCAAGCAAAGAGATTTAAAAACAAGTTACAAGTAACAAGAAAAAGCGTGCTAAGTACGGCCGGCCGAATCTTGGGAAACCACCACCATGGATTCTGCTAAAAATTTATACAAAATGAATTTTATTGAAGGGCATAATTGTATTCTACATAACAAACTTCTGTCAAACCAGCAAACATTAAAGCTTTAGGAGGCGAACAACTATAATCGGGAGAGGGGTTTATAGGGGAGCTATACCAGGTTATAGACCGGTTTGGAACGTTCTTGGCACAGTTGTTGAAAGTCATAACAGAACACTATGTGCAAAATTTCAGCCAAATCGGTCTAAAATTGCGACTTGTAAGGACTCAAGAAGTCAAATCGGGGGTCGGTTTATATGGGAGCTATATCTAAATCTGAACCAATATGGCCTATTTCTAATCCTCAAGGACCTACTTCATGACTAGATAAGTAACCCCCATCCTTGGGTGGAGGATATAGGAAGGCAATCAGTTGGGCCGGGCCGAACTTTGGATACCCACCACCTCGGGTGTATATGTAAACCACCTTTCATCATAATCCGATGAAGATGGCAATATTTATGCACCCATAGCAGCTATATCCAAATGTGGTTCAATTTGAATAAATTCGGCACGGACATTGGTTCAATATTGATCTCTGTGGCAGATATATCCAAATTTAGACCGATCTGAACCATATAGGACACGGATGTCGAAGAGCCTAATACAACTCAATGTTCCAAATTTCAGCGAAATCGGCTAAGATCTTAAATCGAGAGATCTAGATCCAAATCTGAACCGATCTGGGCCATCTTCAATAAGGATATTCAGGGATATTCAGCGAAATCGGACAAAAAATGCGCCTTTAATGGACCCAAGACCTTTAATCGAGAGATCGGACTATATGGCAGCTATATCCAAATCTAGAGCGATTTAGGCCATCTTCAGGAAGTATATCGAGGGGCCTAACACAACTAAATTTCTATGAAATCGGACAATAAATTCGCCTTTTATGGCCCAAAAACTTTATAACGAGAGATCAGTCTATATGACATTTATATTCAAATCTGGACCGATCTGGGCCAAATTGAAGAACAATGTCGACTGGCCCAACACATCTCACTGTCCCAAATTTCAGCAAAATCGGATGATAAATGTCGCTTTTATGGGCGTTAGACCTTAAACCGAAAGATCGGTCTATATGGGGGCTATATTAAGATATAGTCCGATATAGCCATCATCGAACTTAACCTGCCTATGGTCAAAAAAAGAATCTGTGCACAGTTTCAGCTCATTATCTGTTGACTGTTACGTGCTTTCAACAGACAGACGGACGGACGCACAGACGGACGGACGCACAGACGGACGGACGCAAAGACGGACGGACGCACAGACGGACGGATGCACAGACGGACGGACGCACAGACGGACGGACGGACAGATGGACTTCTTAGTCCATCTTCTTAGATTTTTATATCGCGGTGGTAGTTAATTTATATACTTTACTAGCTAGATAGGGCCCGCTCCCCTGCGCCTTCTTTCACTCACTTACTTTGTCTTTGGGGGTGCTGGTTCGGCCTTTCAGATATTTAGCCCCAATGTGGATAACATATTGGTGCTCTACTCCCAAATTTCTTTCATTTGAGCCTTATATTGCTATGGTCGGTAAATATGCCCGGTATGGGGTATTTTAGAGGGTGAGGTGGATCCCCATGTATCAGATTCGTGCTCGAGTCTCAAATAACTTTCATTTGAATCTAATATTGTCATTATTGGTTTAAATTTGCACTTGGCGGGCTTTGGAGTTGGGGCGAACGCCCTAGACATCCCAACATAAATAAGTATACCAAATTTCTGTTTGTTTGAGTTAATATAAAGAAACTAAATTTCGCGTAAATCGCCCCATCCATCTCCGAGATCTGGCGTTTTTAAAAATATGGTAAGTGGAGGGTCCACCCATTAAAGTTTGGATTTTAGATCTACTTCATTCTCTTGATTTTCGTGGTGGATTGGAGTAGCCAAACCCTTTGCCCAGAAAGTGGATAACAGATTCATACTCTACTCCCAAAAATCATAGAATTATAGCTACATATTGCTATAATCTGTATATATGTTTGGCTCAAGGGAAGTTTATGAGATGAGTCGTCCCTGAAACACTTGGCCATAAAACAGATATCAGATATTAGCCCCTTTTTGCCATATTCCACAAAGATGTCCAGACAATTGGCCCTTAATGATCTACTTTCAAATAGAATTTTATGAGCCCCATAATGGCATCAACGCTTAATAAGTTCTGTTTCAGTGTAGGGTGCTCCCCAGGGTCTTTGTCCTGAAAATGAGCGTAAATTTACCGAAAAAATATGAGTATCAATTCGACTCAAATATGAATATCTAATTCGTACCCCACTCCCAAATCTCTTTTATTTAAGGCCCATATTGCCATGGTCGGTAAAAATGAACCTTTTGGTGGGTGTTTTTGGGGCTGGAGCAGCCACCGACACCTTGCCTTGAAAATAGATATCTCATTCATTCTTTACTTCAAATGCTGTTGATTTGAGCTCCATATTCCCATAGTCGGAAATGAAGTTCCGTTTAGGGGGTGCTTTAGAGCGTACCCCAAAACACTTGGTTATAAAATGGGATATCAAATTCGTGTTTTACTCTCAAATATCTAGGCTTGAACGCAAATTTTAATGTCATATTCGTAATCTACTACCAAATACGTCTCCCATATACTCATGATGAGCTCATATTCCCATTTGGGGCGTTTTTTTCCGGAGGGGGGGGGGGGGAAGATGGGTTGGAATGGCCCTATTCTTCGATCTGATTTTGTATGCCAGATTCGTTTTGGGGTTAGGGCTCCTTTCTGGTTACTTGGACCCAATTTGTAATATCATATTCGTATTCTATTCTTCAATACCTTTCATTTGATATCCATATTGTCTTCATCGGTCCACTTGTGATTTTAGGTGGTATTTTTGGGGTAAAGGCGGAGGATCCGCCCCCTTGGGGGTTTGGGACCCCCTTGGGGGTTTGGGACCCCCCCCCCCCGTTATTAAGTCCCAATTTTTAATATGAAATTCGTATTCTACTCCTGAATACCTTTTATTTGAATCTCTTATTGTCCTGATCGGTATACTCTTATTTTTGGGTGCTACTTTTGGGCCTGTGTTTCCTTCCACACCAACCTAAACAATCTGGGCATATTTCAAGGTAATCGGTTCAGCCGTTTTTCAGTCAGAACATACAGAACAAACAAACAAACACAACGACAGGGTCGGAAATGGATATTCAGACAGGGTCGGAAATGGAAATGTTACAAACGGCAAATGGCAAAATGAATATGATCCCATCCTTCGGTTTTGAGTATAGAAAAGATTAATTATTGTGGATCTTAACGAGACTCGTAGACCTGAATGCCTTGATCACCAGCTTAAAAATGCTAAAGTAAAGAAAAATCCATTTTACCAAGTAAAAGCGTGCTAAGTTCGGCCGGGCCGAACCACTTGGTAACCACCACCATTCATTCTGCTAAAATATGGGAGCTATATCTGGTCAAAGACCGATATCCTGGCACAGTAATTGAGAGTCATTACAGAACAGTATGGCGAAATTTCAGCCAAATCGGAAAAAATGGCGGCTTTCAGGGGTTCAAGAAGTCAAATCGGGAGATCGGTTTATATAGGAGCTATTTTATGTTATAGGCCGATTTGGACCGTACTTGGCACAGTTGTTAAAAGCGTAAACAGAACGCCTCATGCAAAATTTTAGTCAAGTCGAACACAAATTGCGGCTTCCAGGGGCTCAGGAAGTCAAATCGGGCAATTGGTTTATATGAGAGCTATATCAGGATATCGACCAATTTGGACGGATCTTGGCAAAGTTGTTGAAAGTCATAATGGAAAATTATTTACAAAATTTCAGCCAAATAGTAGAAAAAATGCGGCTTCCAAAGGCTCCAGAAGTTAAATGAGGAGATCGGTTTATATGGGAGCTATATCTAAATCTGAACCAATATGGCCCATTTGCAATTCCCAATGACCTACATCAATATTAAGTATCAGTGCAAAATTTCAAGCGGTTAGCTTTACGCGCTCGACCGCTATGGTGATTTTAGTAGACGGACGGAAGGATGGACGGACAGTCGGACGGACGAACATGTTTAGTGTTTAACTCAGAATGTGGAGACAATCAAGAATATATATACTTTTTGAGGTCGTAGATCAATATTTCGAGGTGTTATGAACGGAATGACTAGATTAGTATACCCCCATCCTATCTATCACTTCTCAAAAACGAAACCCATAAAGGTATACCAACCTTTTTTAAACTTTTTACCAAACCTGGTTTCTCTTTTCCAAACTTACCTGATATCACTTTACCCAAATACGGTAAGTCATGTATAGCCTCATAAGTTGTTTTACCCTCTCCATCGAAAACCTCATTAATTTCCTCACGCAATTTTTGCTGTATATCTGAATGTACGGCCAATTCGTATAAAGAAAATCCCATGGTTGATGAGGAGGTCTCAAAACCTCCAAGGAAGAATACAAACGACTGCGCAGCCATCTCCTCTAAAGTCATTGAAATTTTGTTTTCTTTTCCTTCACCATCTCTGAGCTCCATCAAAATGCTAAGAAAGTCATTGGCCTTGATGTTATTCTGTTCGCGATAGGCCACAGTTTCACGAACAATGCGAATAAAGAATTCCGTAAACTCATCCTTGACCATGGCCATATTGAGTTTGCGAGCCAGGGAAGGAAAGCCTTGTATGAAACCATTCAAAAAATTCCCATGTCTACGCTCCGTCATTGATCGCCTTCCCATAATGCGAAATTCCGCATTGGGATCCCTAAGACTATTGCACTCAATGCCAAAGGCACATCTCCCTATGATATCGGTGGTGAAACGGGCCAGCAACTCCTTGATTTCCACAATGTTGCTTTTCTCACTCATTTCGGCGAAGACCTGTACAAAATTCTCTGCCACATCTGTTATGATGGGATACATGAACTTCATTTTGCCTGAGGTAAAAGTGGGTGACAATTTATGGCGTAAATTTTTCCATTTCGCTCCATCCAAAAGAAACAAATGGCCGGTTAGGGGATCACCCTTCTCGTTGTGGAACAGGCCGCGATCGGTGAATTTTGAAAAGTCTTTAATCAGCACATGCTTCACTAAATTCATGTCCAATAGCAAGGCAGCAGGCCGTTGGAAGAAATAAAATCCACAAAAAGGCCCAGAACCCTTGTACTTCTCATACACTTCGCGAGTGCAATCGGCAACGCTGCGTTTGGTCATAAGACCTTGAAAATTGCCGGTCAAAAGACTTGGCTCATCATGGGGGATACCCTGATCTTTCCAGTAATTTAAACGTTTCTTCACAAAGTAAACGGCTAGCGTAGATAAAATAATGATGAAGTAGATCAGAACGGTGGCAATGGCCATAGCGAACAAATGGTTAAAAACTACGCGTTAAGCTTGTATTAACAACGAAAGCAAATAAAATACTAAACTGATTAGAAATAGCCACGTACTTGTTATATAGAACCAATGGCCAAGAGCAAATTGAGTGTGGGCATTGTTTGTTAACTAAGATCTCCGCATAGGTTATGAGCAGATAATCAAATGTTGCACCATACCCACTTGAAGCTTAAATGAGAAACTTGAGAAATTTGGCAATATCATGCTGAGAGATAAACACAGTAAAAGAGAAATCTAAAGGGGAACCACTCCCTGTAATCATGGGTGATACGAACGGAATAATAAAGTAGAACAAGAAGCAATTGGGAAGAAACAACGAAATTGAAAAAAAAATTGAAACATTTTATGTAAGCTGAAGTCTGCTTGCTAAATAATAAAAATATTAATTTATTTCATATTATACAACAAAATATTTTTTTTTTTTTTTTTGAGATTCCATTGCAGGATATTGTCCGGCCTTAGACCATTCAAAGAATAGTATAGCAAAACAAGTAAAAAGGCGTTAAGTTCGGCCGGGCCGAACTTTGGATACCCACCACCTCGGGTATATATGTAAACCACCTTTCATCAAAATTCGGTGAAAATTTCATACCTTATACTCATATACCTCATACCGATCTGAACTATATACGACACGGATGTCGAAAAGCCAAACATAAGTCACTGTGACAAATTTCAGTGAAATCGGATTATAAATGCGCCTTTTATGGGGCCATGACTTCAAATCGAGATATCGATCTACATGGCAGCTATATCCAAATCTGGACCGATTTGGGCCAAGTTGCATAAACATGTCGAAGAGCCTAACACTAAGCACTGTCCCAAATTTCGGCGAAATCGGACAATAAATGCCTCTTTTATGGGCCCTAAACCTTAAATCCAGAGATCGCTCTATATGGCAGCTATATTCAAATCTGGACCGATCTGGGCAAAATTGTAGAAGTACGTCGAAGAGCCTAACCAAACTCACTGTCTCAAATTTCAGCGACATCGGACAATAAATGCGTCTTTTATGGCCCCAAAACCTAAAACCTAGATATCGGTCTATATGGCAGCTATATGCAAATCTGGACCGATCTGTGCGATATTGCAGAAGTATGTCAAGAGGCTTAACTTAAATCACTGTTCCAAATTTCGGGGACATCGGGCAATAAATGAGCATTTTATGGGCCCAAAACCATAAATCAAGAAATCGGTCTATATGGCAGCTATATCCAAATTTGAACCGATCTGGACCAAATTGAAGAAATATTTCAAAGGGCCTAACACATCTCCCTGTCCCAAATTTCAGCAAAATCGGATAATGAATGTGGCTATTATGGGCCTTATACCATAAATCGGAGGATCGATCTATATGGCAGCTATATCCAAATCTGGACCGATCTGAGCCAAATTGACAAAGGATGTCGAAGGGCCTAACGCAACTCACTGTCCTAAATTTCAACAAAATCGGATAATAAATGTGGCTTTTATGGGCCTAAGACCCTAAATCGGCGGATCGGTCTATATGGGGGCTATATCAAGATATAGTCCGATATAGCCCATCTTCGAACTTAACCTGCTTATGGACAAAAAAAAGAATCTGTGCAAAATTTCAGTTCAATATCTCTATTTTTAAAGACTGTAGCGTGATTTCAACAGACAGACGGACATGGCTAGATCGTCTTAGACTTTTACGCTGATCAAGAATATATATACTTTATAGGGTCGGAAATGGATATTTCGATGTGTTGCAAACGGAATGACAAAATGAATATACCCCCATCTTTCGGTGGTGGGTATAAAAACATTTAAAAGTCAGCAAAAAGTGTAATGTTGCAAGAAGCATTTGACAGGTTTCCTGTATCGCGATTTCATTTTCGACCAAGAAAAATCATCAGCAGGAGATGTCAAAAGGATCATGGTGCTTTACCAATCATTCCAATTGGAGTAAGTTGTAAAGCACAAAGAGCCCTGTTCAAATTCAGATATGTGCTTTACAACTTACTCCAGTTGGAATGGTTGTAAAACACCATGATTCATTTGACGTCTCCTGCTGATGATTTTTCTTGGTCGAAAATGAAATCGCGATACAGAAAACCTGTCAAATGCTTCTAGCAACAACAAACCTTTTGCTGACTTTTAAATGTTTTTTTTGCTATACTATTCTTTGAATAGAAAGCATTAAACAATGGTCTAAAGCCGGACAAAATTCTGCAATGGAATCTCAATAAGATTTTAAGAACAAACCAAGTGAGAGCGTGCTAAGTTCGGTCGGGCCGAATCTTATATACCCTCCACCATGGATCGCATTTGTCGAGTTCCATGCGCGGTATCTCTTTTTAGGCAAACAAAGAATTTTGAGTAAAAACTGTTATAGTTCGATTAGGACCACAAATGAATGCTGATTATTGATGATGTTATTGTGTAATATTTCAGTTTATTCGGATAAGAATTGCGCCTTGTAGGAGCTCAAGAAGCAAAATCGGGAGATAGGTTTATATGGGAGCTGTATCAAGCTATAAATCGATTCAGACCATATTAGACACATATGTTGAAGGTCATGAGAAAAGCCGTTGTACAAAATGTCTGCCAAATCGGATGAGAATTGCGCTCTCTAGAGGCTCAAGAAGTCAAGATCCCAGATCGGTTTAGATAGCAGCTATATCAGGTTATAAACCGATTAAAACCATACTTGCCACAGTTGTTGGATATCATAACAAAACACGTCGTGCAGAATTTCATTCAAATCGGAGAAGAATTGCGCCCTTTAGAGGCTCAAGAAGTCAAGACCCCAGATCGGTTTATATGGCAGCTATATCAGGTTATAAACCGATTAAAACCATACTTGCCACAGTTGTTGGATATCATAACAAAACACGCCGTGCAAAATTTCATTCAAACCGGAGAAGAATTGCGCCCTTTAGAGGCTCAAAAAGTCAAGATCCCAGATCGGTTTATATGGCAGCTTTATCAGCTTATGAACCGATTAAAACGATACTTGCCACAGTTGTTGGATATCATAACAAAACACGTCGTGCAAAATTTCATTCAAATCGGAGAAGAATTGCGCCCTCTAGGGGCTCAAGAAATCAAGAACCAAGATCGGCTTATTTGGCAGCTATATCAAAACTTGGACCGATTTGGCCCATTTACAATCCCAACCGACCTACACTAATAGAAAGTATTTGTGCAAAATTTCAAACGGCTAGCTTCACTCCTTCGAAAGTTAGCGTGCTCTCGACAGACAGACAGACGGACGGACATGGCTAGATCGACTTAAAATGACATAACGTCCATCCGTCGGTCGAACTCGTAAAGCTAGCCGCTTGAAATTTTGCTCACATACTTCCTATTGATGAAGGTCATTTGGTATTGGAAATGGACCATATCGGTTCAGATTTGGATATAGCCTCCGTATAATCCGATCCCCCGATTTGACTTCTTAAGCCCTTAGGAGCCTAAATTTTCATCTGATTTGGCTGAAATTTAGAACAAAGACTTGAGTTATAACTTCCGACATCCATGTCAAATATAATTTGGCTTAGAAGCCTTACTTTTCATTCGATTTGCCTATAACTTGAAACAGGGACTAATGTTATGACTTCCGGCATCCATCTCTATAAAAACATATAGCCCCCATATAAACCGATCCCCGGATTTGACTTCTTCAGACTTTAGAAGCCTCATTTTTCACCTGATTTGTCTGAAATTTGGAAAAAAAGCCTTGTATTTAGACTTCCAATATCCATGTCAGGTATGATTCGAATCAGTGTATAAACAGATGTAGCCCCCATATAAACCGATCTCCGGATTTGATTTCTTGAGCCATTAGAAGCCTCAATTTTCATCCGATTTGGCTGAAATTTGGAACAAAAACTTACATTATGACTTCCAGTATCCACGACAAGTATGATCCGAACCGTTCTATAAACAGATATAGCCCCCATATAAACCGATTCCCAGATTTGACTCTTTGACAACATGCCAAATTTCAGCCAAATCAGTCAAAAATGTCTGCTAATCCCAAGAAGTCAAATCGAGAAATCGCTTTATATGGGAGCTATATCAGCTTATAGATCGATTTTGATCGAACTTAGCACAGATGTTGGAAGTCCTAAAAGAACACCATGTGCGAAATTTCAGCCAAATCGGACAAAAATTGCGGCTTCCAGGGGCTCGGGAAGTCAAATAGGAAAATCGGTTTATATGGGAGCTATATAAGATTCTTGACCGCTTTGGACCGTACTTTGCACAGATTTTGTAAGTCCTAACCGAACACTATGGGCAAAATTTCAGCCAAATCGGACAAAATTGTGGCTTCCATGGGCTCAAGAAGTCAAATCGGGAGATCGGTTTATATGGGAGGTATATCAAAATCTGAACCGATATGACCCATTTGCAATCCCCAACGACCAACATCAATACAAAGTATCTGTGCAAAATGTCAAGCAGCTAGCTCAACACGTTCGACCGTTATCGTGATTTCGGCAAACGAACGGACGGACGGACATGGCTAGTTCGAATCGGCATGTCAAGACGATCAAGAATATATAAACTTTATGGGGTCCTAGATCAATATTTCGAGGTGTTGCAAACGCAATGACTAGATTAGTATACCCCCATCCTTTGGTGGTGGGTATAAAAAGAAGATATTGAGCTAATATATCGAACAAATTCCTACTTTCTCCATAGCACTTTCGTTTTTTAGCACGGAAGCAAATCCCACGAAGCAGCTAGGACTCCACAAATTTTGAACCATCGACTGTGACGACAACAAACGACGCTGCCAAAATTTGAAGTCTATATGATCTATGCTACACCTATTTATAGCGGTCTACATTTTACTGATCACAACAACCGGCTCACATAGCGATAATCAAAATGACAAAACAAAACCAGAAATACAAAAATATAAAAATATAACAGTCAAGTCATGCCGGTAAAGTGTTAAAAACAAAATGACTTGGCAAAAATAAGTCAAAACAGTAGTTACAATCAGATGGCTATTCTACCGCATGTTTTTTGCTTTGTGACAAGCCATATATTTTAAATAAATACATTGTTAAGCTAATCGTTTTGTTGTAGGTCAGGAGAATGACTTTGCTCAAATGCGTACACTGAAAAAATATTGATTCTAATTTTAAATATTCGAGCTGGAGATTAGCAATCTTAATTGAAAGATGATCAATTTTCAAGTATTTTAAGGGAACATTCCATTTGTAGGAAAATATTTCGTTTATATTAAGGATTTTCATACCCACCGTATGGGGGCATACGTATCCCGTCATTCCTTTTACAACACCTCGAAAAATTCATCTAATCTTATATATAACAAGTAAAAGCGTGCTAAGTTCGGCCGGGCCGAATCTTATATACCCTCCATCATGGATCGCATTTGTAGAGTTCTTTTCCCGGCATCTCTTCTTAGGCAAAAAAGGATATAAGAAAAGAGTTGCTCTGCTATTAAAACGATATCAAGATATGGTCCGGTTCGGACCATTGGGGCTCACAAAGTAAAATAGAGAGAACGATTTATATGGGATCTGTATCGGGCTATAGACCGATTCAGACCATAATAAACACGTTTGTTGATGGTCATGAGAGGATCCATCGTACAAAATTTCAGGCATATCGGATAATAATGGCGACCTCTAGGGGTCAAGAAGTCAAGATCCCAGATCGGTTTATATGGCAGCTATATCAGGTTATGAACCGATTTGAAGCATACTTGGCACAGTTGTTGGGTATCGAAATAAAACACGTCGTGCGAAATTTCATACCAATCGGATAAGAATTGCGCACTCTAGAGGCTCAAGAAGTCAAGACCCAAGATCGGTTTATATGGCAGCTATATCAGGTTATGGACCGATTTGAACCATACTTGGCACAGGTGTTGGATATCATAACAAAACACGTCGTGCAAAATTTCATTCTGATCGGACAAGAATTGCGCACGCTAGAGGCTCATGAAGTCAAGACCCAAGATCGGTTTATATGGCAGCTATATCAGGTTATGGACCGATTTGAACCATACTTGGCACAGTTGTTGGATATCATAGCAGAACACGTCGTGCAAAATTTCATCCCAATCGTATAAGAATTGCGCACTCTAGAGGCTCAAGAAATCAAGACCCAAGATCGGTTTATATGGCAGCTATATCAAAACATGGACCGATATGGCCCATTTACAATACCAACCGACCTACACTAATAAGAAGTATTTGTGCAAAATTTCAAGCGACTAGCTTTACTCCTTCGGAAGTTAGCGTGCTTTCGACAGACAGACGGACGGACGGACGGACGGACAGACGGACGGACATGGCTAGATCGACATAAAATGTCGCGACGATCAAGTATATATATACTTTATGGGGTCTCAGACGAATATTTCGAGTAGTTACAAACAGAATGACGAAATTAGTATACCCCCCATCTTATGGTGGAGGGTATAAAAATCAATTTGTGTTTGTTTGTTTGTGTGTTCCTTATAGACTCAAAAACGGCTGAACCAATTTTCATGCAGCACATTTTTTGATATCTGAAGGGGGAGCGGACCCTCCCCTTACTCTAATTTTCAGAAACGCCAAATCTTGGAGATGGGTGGTGCTCTCTTATAGTAACCTAAAAACAAAAATTTGGTATCCTAATTCCGGATAGGGTACCTGGGGGGCCGCCCCACCCCAAAACCTACAAAATATATTCATAGACCAATCATGGCAATATGGGACTTAAATGAAAGGTATTTGAGATTAGAAAACGTATCTGATATCCAATTGTCGGACCAAGTGTTTGGGGGACCACCCTAAACCCCAAAACACCCCTAAATCGGACATATTTACCGACCATGACAATATGGGACTCAAATGAAAGGTATTTAGGAGTAGAATACGAATTTAATATCCAAATGTGGGACCAAGTTGCTGGGGGTGCACCGCTTCCCCAAAACACCCCCCAAACAATACTTATTTACTGACCATGGTAATATGAAATATGGGGCTTAAATTAATGGCTATTTAAGTGTAAAATACGAATCTGAAATCCAAATGGTGGCCAAGTGTTTGGGGAGCCGCCCCTCCTCAAAAACATCCCCCAAAGAGAACAAATATATTACCATATCAATATGGGGCTCCAATGAAAGGTCTTTGGGAGTTAAGCATGAATCTGATATCAATATTCGGGGAAAAGTTTCTATGGGGGCCCACCCCCATAACACCACATAAACAGCAAGTATTTGCTAACCATTGCAATATGGGGCTCAGATAAGAGGTATTTTCGAGTAGGACACGAATCTGATATTTATTTTCAAGGCTGAGTCACTGAGTGGCCGCCCCATCCCCCAAACCGGTCATGTTTGCCGACTATGGAAATATGGGGCTCAAATGAATGGCATTTGGGAGAAGACCACGAATCAGATATCAACATTCAGGACCAACTGTCTAGGAGACGTCCCAACACAATAAAAACTTCCAAATAGGACTTAATTGCTCACGAATACAATTTGGGTCTTCAAGACAGTGGAGCTCTATATTGATGGTTCTTGGGGCCCATACCCCAAACCGGACGTATTTGTTGACTTTTGCAATAAGGGGCTTAAATGAAAGGTATTTGACATTAAACAAGTTATAGTCCGATTCGGACCATAAATGAATGCTGAATATTGTAAAAGTCATTGTGTAATATTTTAGTTCAATCGGATAAAAATTACGCCCTTTAGGGGCTCAAGAAGCAAAATCGGGAGATAGGTTTATATGGGAGCTGTATCAAGCTATTGACCGATTTAGACCATATTAGACACATGTGTTGAAGGTCATGAGTGAAGCCCTTGTACAAAATTTCTGTCAAATCTGATGAGAATTGCGTCCTCTATTGGCTCAAGAAGTCAAGATCCCAGATCGGTTTATGAGGCAACTATATCCGGTTATGTACCGATTTGCTCCGCACTAAGCACAGTTGTTGGAAGTCATGACAAAACACCTTACGCGAAATTTCAGCTAAATCGGATGAGAATTGCGCGCTCTATTGGCTCAAGAAGTTAAAATCCTAGATCGGTTTATATGACAGCTATACCAGATTATAACCCGATTTGAATCGGGTAATATACTGGAAGTGATAACAAAACACCACACGCAAAATTGCATTCAAATCGGACTCAAGAAGTCAAGACTCAAGAAGTCAAGACCCAAGATTATTACCTGATTTGAATCATACTTATCACAGCTACTGGATGTGATACCAAAACACCACGTGCAAAATTTCAGTCAAATCGGACGAGAATTGCGCCCTCTAGAGGCTCAAGAAGTCCAGACCCTAGATCGGTTTATATGGCAGCTATAGCAAAACATGGGCCGATTGGGCCCATTTACAATCCCAACCGACCTACACTAATAAAAAAGTATTTGTGCAAAATTTCAAGCGGCTAGCTTTACAAATTTCAAATTTTGCCCATGAACATTCCACTAAGGAACAGAGACAAACTTCTCACCTATAAATAAGTGCAGTCCGATTCAAGTTTAAGCTCAATGAAAAGGGACTCCTTTTTAAGGCCGAGTACGAACGGCGTGCCGCAATGCACCATCTCTTTGGAGAGAAGTTTTATATGGCTTAGTACCTCACAAATGTTGCCAGCATTAGGAGGGGAAAACCACCACTGAAAATTTTTTCTAATGGTCTTGCCAGGACTCGAATCCTGGCGTTCAGCGTCATAGGCGGACATGATTACCCCTGCGCTACGTTGGCGGCTAGCTTTACTCCTTCGACAGACAGACGGACGGACGGACAGACGGATGAACGTACAGACGGACGGACATGGCTAGATCGCCTTAAAATGACTTGACGATCAAGAATGTATTGGGTTGCCCAAATAGTAATTGCGGATTTTTCATATAGTCGGCGTTGACAAATTTTTTCACAGCTTGTGACTCTGCAATTGCATTCTTTCTTTTGTCAGTTATCAGCTGTTACTTTTAGCTTGCTTTAGAAAAAAAGTGTAAACAAGTAAAAAGGCGTTAAGTTCGGCCGGGCCGAACTTTGGATACCCACCACCTCGGGTATATATGTAAACCATCTTTCATCAAAATTCGGTGAAAATTTCATACCTTATACTCATATACCTCATACCGATCTGAACTATATACGACACGGATGTCGAAAACCGAACATAAGTCACTGTGTCAAATTTCAGTGAAATCGGATTATAAATGCGCCTTTTATGGGCCAAGATTTTAAATCGAGATATCGGTCTACATGGCAGCTATATCCTAATCTGGACCGATTTGGGCCAAGTTGCATAAACTTGTCGAAAAGCCTAACACAATGCACTGTCGCAAATTTCGGCGAAATCGGACATAAATGCCTCTTTTATGGGCCCTAAAACTTAAATCGAGAGATCGGTCTATGTGGCAGCTATATGCAAATCTGGACCCATCTGGGCAAAATTGAAGAAGGATGTCGAAGAGCCTAACCATACTCACTGTGTCAAATTTCAGCGACATCGGACAATAAATGCGTCTTTTATGGCCCCAAAACCTAAAACCTAGATATCGGTCTATATGACAGCTATATCCAAATCTGGACCGATCTGTGCGATATTGCAGAAGTATGTCAAGGGGCTACATCGGACAATAAATGAGCATTTTATGGGCCCAAAACCATAAATCAAGAAATCGGTCTATATGGCAGCTATATCCAAATCTGAACCGATCTGGACCAAATTGAAGAAATATGTCAAAGGCCCTAACACAACTCGCCGTCCCAAATTTTAGCAAAATCGGATAATGAATGTGGCTTTTATTGACCTAAGACCCTAAATCGGAGGATCGGTCTATATGGCAGCTATATTCAAATCTGGACCGATCTGAGCCAAATTGACGAAGGATGTCAAATGGTCTAACACAGCTCACTGCCCCAAATTTCAGCAAAATCGGATTATAAATGTGTCTTTTATGGGCCTAAGACCCTAAATCGGCGGGTCGGTCTATATGGGGGCTATATCAAGATATAGTCCATCTTCGAACTTAACCTGCTTATGGACAAAAAAAGAATCTGTGCAAAATTTCAGCTCAATATCTCTCTTTTTAAAGACTGTAGCGTGATTTCAACAGACAGACGGACAGACGGACGGACATGTCTAGATCGTCTTAGATTTTTACGCTGATCAAGAATATATATACTTTATAGGGTCGGAAATGGATATTTCGATGTGTTGCAAACGGAATGACAAAATGAATATACCCCCATGAATATATTCCAATGAGAAGAAATTTTTATTGAATGTATGCTGGTCCCACTAATGTCTAAGGTTGTCTCAATCTCACGATAGGTCACATGACGATCTTGAAATATCCGTTGGTGCACATCATCAATGGATTGTGGAACAATAACTGATTTTGGACGATCTTCACGAAATTCGTCTTGAAGTGAACTACAACTCGGTTGAATTCACCATACCATCGATGAACACTGGAACTTGATGGAGCTTCATCCCCAAAAGTTGAATTGAGATAAATCTTTTAAGTTACTGTAAGCAACACAAATAGCGCTCATATGTCAAAACGTTCTGAGTACGCATAACCTCAAAAAGTCAATCTTTACGATACAGCTCTCAGTTGGCAGAGTGCAACACAAGGGTTATCCAATCCCGAAATATTAAAGGCATCCCTCGTATAGTTCACATATTTTAGCAAAATCCATGGTGGTCTGTTCCCAAGATTAGGCCCGGCCGAACTTAGCACGCTCTTACTTGTTTATAATTTTCTTGATTGGTTTTCGTGATAATTATAATCATTTTTCTTTTTTTTTTTTTTTTGTTATTTTCCCACGTTTATTATTTTTTTGCTAGTCATTAAGATTTTGTTTCACCGCCGTACTTTCTTTCGTTTCTTATCAACCAGAATGACTGTCAGTGGCTTGCCTTATCACCAAAACAATTACAAAGCAGAAAGCAGACCAGTGCTCTGTTGAATGATTTGCGGCAAGGTAATAAGTGCTGACTCATGCTATAGCCGAGAAAACCATTGATGTTCTGATGATTATTAACATCGCAGTATTGACGCTGAAATTTAATATCAAGTGACTGTGCAAAAAAAAACTAGGTGAAATAGAAACACTTATGGAAAATTGAAAATCATATGTAGACAAATTAGGTAATAAATCGAATTGCGCTACCCAATTAATAAAATGAGATTGATTAGAACAAGATTGTTGTCAACAAGCAAACACGTGCTAAAATCGTCCAGGCCGAATCGTATACTCCCTTCACCATGGATCGTATTTGTCGAGTTCTTTTCCCGATATCTCTTCTTAGGCAAAAAAGGATAAAAGAAAAGATTTGCTCTGCTATTAGAGCGATATCATAACAAAACATGTCTTGTAAAATATCATTCCAATCGGATAAGAATTGCGCCCTCTAGAGGCTCAAGCAGTCAAGATCCCAGATCGGTTTACATAGCAGCTACATCAGGTTATTGACCGATTTGAACCATACTTATCACAGTTGTTGAAAGTCGTAGCAAAACACGTCGTGCAAAATTTCATTCCAATCGGATAAGAATTGCGCCCTCTATAGGCTCAAGAAGTCAAGACCCAAGATCGGTTTATATGGACACTGTATCAGGCTATGGACCAATTTGAACCATACTTGACACAGTTCTTTAAAGTCGTAGCAAAACACGTCTTGTAAAATTTCATTCCATTCGGATAAGAATTGTGCCCTCTAGAGGCTCAAGAAGTCAAGATCCCAGATGGGTTTATATGGCAGCTATATAAGGTTATTGACCGATTTGAACCATACTTAGCACAGTTGTTGAAAATCGTAACAAAATACGTCGTGCAAAATTTCATTCCAATGGGATAAGAATTGCGCCCTCTATTGGCTCAAGAACTCGAGACCCAAGATTGGTTTATATGGCAGTTATATCAAAACATGGACCGATATGGCCCATTTACAATCCCAACCGACCTACACTAATAAGAAGTATTTGTGCAAAATTTCAAGCGGCTAGCTTTACTGCTTGAAAGTTAGCGTGCTTTCGACAAACAGACGGACGGACAGACGGACGGACAGACGGACAGACAGACGGACGGACGGACATGGCTAGATCGACATAAAAGCTCACGACGATCAAGAATATATATACTTTATGGGGTCTCAGACGAATATTTCGAGTAGTTACAAACAGAATGACGAAATTGGTATACCCACATCCTATGGTGGAGGGTATAAAAAATTGCATGCTACTGGAGACATACCAAAGACGAAAACTGCACCGCAATGAGTCAAAAGACTGGGGTCACCTGGAGGGCATCCCATGCCTAAAAGAACTAAGGCGAACAGTGGTAACATGGGTTCAAGAACCTTTGCTAATGTCGCTAGAGACAGTTTAGTAATGGCAGTTGTCGACAAGGGAGAAGAACAGGGCTGCATGCATAGGAATAATTGGAGTGGAATAGTCAATGGACTGTCATCAGTATACTCCATACCAAGGAAATGCAATCCCAATCTTTCAACCACCGACTGGAAGATTGGTAAATTGGATGAGGCTGATGGTGACCGGAGACATGCAGTATTCGTACTAAACTCCGGCTGTCTCGCAGACCTCAAAAAGTCTGAAATGGCTGTATCTTACGGATTCAACAAGTTGCAACTGAAGATCTATAGCAGCGGTGGGGTTGGGGAATCAGGATACAACTCAGCAGTTGTTGCTGAACACTTGCCTGAGGAACTATCGACCACATCGCTAAAGTCTGGCGGATTGCAAGAGACTAAAAACCTCCTTGCCACAATCGAGACTGGAGGGAATGGCATCGAAACGGGACCCAACAAGCCCTGCGTGGGTGGATCACAAAGTTGGACTGGGCTTAAAATGTGCGCCAGCGGGGAAGCACGGAACTCAGAAAGTAATTCGACAGCAGCAGTTAGTGAAGCATCTAAGGAAGAATCGTCAATATTGCAAATGTCCAGTGACCTGAGGAAGAGTGGTTCCACAGTTTTCTCACCTCCCCTTGGATTCATACGGAAGTTCAACATGACAAGTTCTAACGAATCTTGTGAGGATGAACTCCAGGTAGAGTCAGAAGGCGAAGCTAACACAACAGTAGTGGAAGTTCTGAATCCTGACTATGGTACGGTTCCTGCAGATAAATCTCCAACATTGTAAGGCCACTTCGGCGGCATTTAAGGTCCTCCTAATGACAGGGTGGATTTGACGCTGTTCTTATCCAGGAACCATGGGTGTGTGGAGGAATGGTTCGTGGACTAAGAATTCCGGGATTTAAACTTCTCAAGGGTAATGGGAGACATAGAGCCTGTATTCTGGCAAAGAGTAGCCTAAATGTTTTTCTTCTTCCGTCGCTAAGCACTGAAGATTTAGTAGTAGCCAGCCTTGAAAGAAACAAGTCTCATTACTGGCTGGCTTCCCCATATACGGCACACGATTCAGAGATGCCACCTTCAAACCTTAAGTTGCTGGTTGAAGCCGCTCCAGCAGGGAAGAAAAGCCTCATTGTGGGAAGTGATGCTAATGCACATCACCAGATATGGGATGTTCGGATATCAACGAAAGGGGTGAGCTGCTTATCGAATCTAATATACAAAATTCAAGGAAACATAGCCTACATAATTTTTGATATCGGGTGGAGGCGGACCCTCCCCCTTACCCCAAAAACGCCACCCATATCCGAAAGTAGTCCGATGGCCACAGTAAGGGTATCAAATGAAAGGTATTGGAGATCAGAAAACGAATATGGTATTAAAATTTGGGTCCAAGTAGCCAGCGGGCCCCCCAACCTCAAAACTCCTCTAAACAGATTTATTCGAAGTTCATGTCAATATGGGACTCAAATGATAAGTATTAGGCAGTAGATTACAAATATGGCATAAAACATTAGGTCCAAGTAATGGGAGACCGCTCACCCCCAAAATACCCTCAAATGGGCATATTAGCCGACCATGACTATATGGGACTCAAATGAAAGGTATTAGGGAGTAGATTACGAATATGACGCTTTTCCTCCTAAAGATACGTCAAATAAGTTATTTGACCCATTATGACAATTTGGGACTCAAATTAAAGGTATTTGAGAGTAGAAAACGAATTTGATATCCAATTTTGGAACCAAGCACCCCCTAAACTGAACTTCATATCC
Source organism: Stomoxys calcitrans (assembly GCF_963082655.1). NCBI lineage: Eukaryota > Metazoa > Arthropoda > Insecta > Diptera > Muscidae > Stomoxys > Stomoxys calcitrans. The sequence continues at coordinate 34,194,781 of NC_081556.1, read as the reverse complement.
GTTGGGAATAAAGTACGAATTTAATATCTATTTTCAATGCAAAGTGCCGATGGCCGCGCCAGCCCTAAAACACCCTCCGAACGGTTCATATTTACCGGCCATTACAATATGGTGCTCAAATTGAAGGCATTTGGAAGTGCAGCACGAATCTGATATTCATATTTGAGTCGAAATGTCTGAGGTGCCATCCCTCCCCTAACGAGAACCTTACCCTAAGGACGAACATTACCACCAGGAACCGGGAAGGGGCGAATTCTCACACATCACTGAGTGCTTTCCGATTTAAGTTGAAACTCAATGATGAGGGACCTTTTTTATAACCGAGTCCAAACGTCGTCCCGCAGTGGAACACCTCTTTGGGGAAAATTTTTTAAATGACCATGCATGGCAATTTACCTCGCAAATGTCGCCAACATTAAGAGGGAATAAACACCGCTTTGACCCTAAGACCTAAATCGGAGGATCGGTCTATATGGCAGTTATATCCAAATCTGGACCGATCTAGGCCAAATTAACGAAGGATGTCGAAGTGCCTAACACAACTCACTGTCCCAAATTTCAGCGAAATCGGTTAATAAATGTGGATTTTATGGGCCTTAGACCCTAAATCGGAGGATCGGTCTATATGGCAGCTATATCCAAATCACGACCGATCTGAGCCAAATTGACGAAGAATGTTGAAGGGCCCAACACAATTCACAGTTTCATATTTCACCAAAATCGGCTAATAAATGCGGCTTTTATGGGCCTAGGACCCTAAATCGGAGGATCGGTCTATATGGCAGCTATATCCAAATCTCGACCGATCTGGGCCAAATTGACGAAAGATGTTGAAAGGCCTAACAGAACTCACTGTCCCAAATTTCAGCGAAATCGGATAATAAAAGTGGATTTTATGGGCCTAAGATCTTAATTCGGAGGATCGGTCTATATGGCTGCTATATCCAAATCCGGACCGATCTGGACCAAATTGACGAAGGATGTCAAAGGACCTAACATAGTTCACTGTCCCAAATTTCAGCAAAATCGGATAATAAATGTGGCTTTTATGGTCCTAGGACCCTAAATCGGAGGATCGGTCTATATGGCAGCTATATCCAAATCTGGTCCGATCTGAGCCAAATCGGATAATAAATGTGGCTTTTATGGCTCTATGACCCTTAATCGGCGGATCGGTCTATATGGGGGCTATATCATGATCTGTGCAAGGTTTCAGCTGAATATCTCTATTTTGGAAGACTGTAGCGTGATTTCAACAGACAGGCGGACAGTCGGACAGACGATCGGACATGGCTCGATCGTCTTAGATTTTTACGCTGATCAAGAATATATATACTTTATAGGGTCGGAAATAATTATTTCGATGTGTTGCAAACGGAATGACAAAATTAATATACCACCATCCTTCGCTGGTGGGTATAAAAAGGGTGTCCACAATTTTGTTGTTTTTAATTTGAATTCCTGATGTTGGGTCTCCTTTTAGTTAGTCTATACGTGCAGATGTCCCCTAGGGTGCATCTCCTTTTCATCACCACACTTTTTCCTCCCTTATCTGCGCTTAGTATTAAAATGTCCTCATTTTCCTTTCGAAATTTTCGAGTTTCCCCCACTGTGCTTAGAATAAGTGTGTCTCTCCTACCTAAATTATCTTTCTGTAAGTGGTTGTCTATCAATGTAACTTGTCTCACGCTCGCCTTCTCTTGTATTTCTCTGCTCCCCAAAGTCTGAACACACTCCACCCCCTCCGCCAATACATTAAACAGTAGAAATGTAATTTTTGTTGTCGGAAGTAAGAATTTTGGGCCCAATGACAATAACCTTTTTACTTACTTTTCATGCGCAGATTCGTTCTTATCAAGGAGATATATAAGTGAGTGTAGTACATTGGAATTTTTTTTTTTGTCAAGTCATCATAGGTGAACATAGTAAGATTACTGCGTATATATAAATTCGATCCAATGTATTGCTTTTAACTCATAATCAATCAACACTTTGTCAAGATCATTAGCTAGTAGAGCAACAGATTGACCGAGAAATGGAATTGACCACAAGTCTATGGTATATCCTTATAACTCTCATCTTCGGGATTATTTTTGTGCTCAAAAAAAATCTGAATTACTGGAAGGACTTGGGAATACCCCATGAGGAGCCTCATGCTTTGTTTGGCAATATGAGTGGTCTTCGCACCAAATTATCCTTTGGTGAAATTTTGACACGATACTACGCCAAGTTTAAGGGTTCGGGACCTTTTGCTGGCATCTTTGTGGGTCAACGTCCTGGAGCTGTGGTATTGGACAAGGAGCTCATCAAGCGCATACTAATCAAGGACTTTACACAATTTACCGATCGTGGTTTGTACTACAATCAGGAGTCAGATCCCCTAACGGGCCATTTATTTTTGGTGGATGGCGATAGATGGCGCAGCATGCGTAATAAATTATCGCCCACCTTTACCTCGGGCAAAATGAAGTACATGTACCCCACTCTGCTGAAAGTATCCGATTCTTTTGTGGCCACTATGGCCAGCAAGGTGCTGGAGAATCCCTTGGTGGAAATTCGTAGTCTGCTGGCTCGCTACACCGTTGATATTATTGGCAGTGTGGCATTTGGCATTGAATGCAATAGTCTGAAAAATGAAGAGGATAAATTTCTACAGTTGGGTAGAAAATCAGTGGAGCAGCCACGTCACAATGCCCTTGTAATGGGTTTAATAGATAGTTTTCCTCGTCTATCGCGACTGCTGGGCATGCGGATAATACCCGAGGATGTGCATCAATTTTTTATGGCAACCATAAAGGACACCGTCAAATACCGGGAGATGAATAACATACAAAGGAATGACTTTCTCAACATTCTAATTGAGCTGAAGAATAATAGCGAGGATAAATCCGGTTTGGGTGGCATGACTATTGAGGAACTGGCCGCCCAGGTTTTTGTCTTCTTTTTGGCTGGCTTTGAGACCTCGGCCACAACCATGGCCTATGCCCTCTATGAATTGGCCCAGAATCAGGATTTGCAACAACGTTTACGTGATGAGGTGAATGAGGCTTTTGAGAAGCACCAAGGATCCGCAGCTATTCCATATGAGACAATTATGAGTTTGACTTTTATGGATCAAGTGTTAGCAGGTTTGTGGCTATATGGCCTTGATTCACCACAGTTTCATTTAATTTCATTAAACATTTGCAGAAACTCTACGAAAATATCCCCTAGTGCCAGTTCTATTTCGCCAAGCCTTGAACGACTATGCGGTACCTGGCAATCCTAAATATGTTATCAAAAAGGGTATTCCCATTTTTATACCAGTTCTGGGCATTCAACATGATGTCGAATTCTATGCCAATCCCCAGGAATTTGATCCTGATCGTTTTCTTCCTGATTTAGTCAAACAACGTGATCCTATGGAATGGTTACCATTCGGTGATGGTCCACGCAATTGTATTGGCATGCGTTTTGCCAAAATGCAATCTCGATTGGGTTTAGCATGTGCCATACGCAACTTTCGTTTTACAGTTTGTCCCAAGACTGAAATTCCTTTGAGTTATGCCGTCAAACCATTGGCTCTACTTCCGGGAAATCCCATATACCTAAATGTTGAAGCACTATAGGCCTAAGACTAGTTAAAGTAAGGTTTAGGATAAGTTAAATTTAGGAAAATATAGACTTTTTAATATAATTACTTAGCAGAAATGTTTTGTAAAACTAGCAAAAGAGCGAAGTTTGGCTGGGTCGAACTTGGGAAACCTACCACCCCACCTTTCGTCATAAACCAGTGAAACATGAACACTTATGAACCCATAGCAGCTATATCGAAATATGGTCTAAATTGGAGCAAACTCTGTACGGAGGTGAAATGATCCGAAACATTTAACTGTTCAAGATGGTAACACAAAATATTGGCCTTAATGGTGGCCATATACAAATATAGTCCGATCTATGTGTTAGACCCCTAAACACACACAGAAACAGCAAAAAAGTTTGTTGCAGCTACCAAAATTCTGCTAAGAATGAGACAGCAATAATATTTTGCTAATATAGCAAACATTTTCTGCTGTTTTTGGACAGCAAAATGCTGATTATACCGTCAAAGAGTCAAAAACTTTTTAAAAAATTTTTACATGATATCCTAACTTAGGCACCAAAGGCCTACAGACCTATAACCCTCATGTCCTTTCTACTCAAAACCATGGACGTACTGTGGACACCATGATAAAGAGTATGACATCCAGCGAACTGCTCAAATACAAACAGCATGCCTATGTCAAGGGAAGGTCAGTGGGGTCTGCCCTTCACGAGGTTGTGCATAAAAAAGAAAAATCCTTTGATGCCCAAACCTACACCCTGGCGGCATGCATTGATATCATGGGGCCTTTTAACAATGTGCGGACCGACTCACTGATCCAATCCTTAGACCAGTACCGGGTGAACCCGGCCCTTAGAGACAGGATAAACCATATGCTAAGGAACAGGTGGATAAATTGTGTTTCCCGTGGCATAAATATAAGCGAGAGTATGGCACAAGGCACGCCACAATGGGGCATTTTATCGCCTCTCCTATGGGTGACCACTATAAATGACCTATTACGGATACTGACAGAGGAGGGATTTGAACCCCTCTGCTACACAGACGATGTTATAATACTTTTGAAGGGTAAGGATACGAACCAGCTATGCAGAAGGGCCGGAAGGGTCTTGCATATGGCATATGGCCGGGCTAGAAGTTACAGGGCCACCCACGCTGTCCGCAGAATTTTAATTCATTATGACTATGGATTTTTGCAGCATTAGCAAAAATCCATGATCAACGAAATTGTCGCAAATGGATTTTGTATATACAAAATCCATTTACCCCAACCAGCCACAGAGAAACAGAGATCAATGCAAATATCATTTGACCACCCATAGCGAGCCATAATGTAAACAAATACTATGAAGAATTCATCAGCTAATTGTAAACATTTATTTATTAAGCTAGCGTTAAGGAAAATTTGAAATAAAGATTTAGTTAGACTTGAAACTTACACAAGAGAAGTTTGTATCTAAAACTGGCGCAGTCGGTAGGATCCTACAAGGTATCCACGACTCAACACCATCCAGGAAAAGGATGAAAACATAAATCCTCGAAAAGGATTTACTTTCGGAATCCAGGAAAAGGTTTTGTCCGGGCAACAGGAAAAACCATACGACGGATAAAGGAAGAAAAAGGATGAAAACATAAATCCTCGAAAAGGATTTACTTTCGGAATCCAGGAAAAGGTTTTGTCCGGGCAGCAGGAAAAACCATACGACGGATAAAGGAAGAAAGAGGGAGAAACATACCAGCTCTAATTTATGGTAACTAATAAGAAAATAATATTGAATATTAAGAAATTGTGAAAAAAAAATTGTGAAAAATTTACGCTAAAAAAAAAAAAAAATTGTTTCTGATAACTCTAATTTATGGTAACTAATAAGAAAATAATAGTGAATATTAAGAAATTGTGAAAAAAAAATTGTGAAAATTTTACGCTAAAAAAAAAATTGTTTCTGATAAAAAAAAAATCAGCAAAGAAAAAAGTTTTAATTTAGACAAAAAAAATTTAAATAATAGTAAAATGGCACTTAACGCAGTCACGGTTGACCCTATAAAGTATTTATCAAAATTACCGGTTTATAACGGTAGTTTTAGCGAACTCTACACCTTTATTGACTTAGTTGACAGAATTACGCAAATTTTAGAAACCTATGATGACTTGTCGAAGGGAATATTTTTAGACATAATTAAGTCAAAACTAAGTGGACCGGCTAAGGACATTTCCGAAATAAACAATCACCTTACAAGATGGACAGAGCTAAAAGAAACCCTTATTAACAACTTTGGCGATAGATTAACAGATGAACAGTTATATGATAAATTAAGATCAGTTAAATTTAAAACTAATGCAAAGAATTTTTATGACGAGATAATAACTTATCTCAGAAGACTTAACATGAAAACTCGATCATTACATCAAAACGAAGCGGGCTACAATGCTCTCATTGCAGCTAATAAAAGGGTAGCATTGGACGTATTTAAAAACAAATTAATTGAACCAATGCGTTCCATTATAATTTGTAGAAATCCAAATAATATCGAGAATGCGATGAAAATACTTTACGATACGAATTATGCTTTCTATAATCCTAATCCAATTCCAAATAAAAACGAAACAAATTCTACTCATGACAATAGAAATAAAAGCGTGAATCAAAATACGAACTTTAATAAAAATCAAAACTATAAATATCAAAATCAAAGACACAGACAAAATCAACATCAGAATCAAAATTATACCAGATATCAGGATCAATATCAAAATTATATTCCGAGACAGAATGATAGTAATAATCGAAACAACCCGTTTCAAAATAACACCGTTAGCAGTGATTCAACTAATCAGCCAATAAATGATAGTGATAGACCAACACCAATGGATATTGGAAATTTTTGTCAGACAGCTCCAATGAACTCACCTACATAGTAATTAACAAGTGCAAATTTTTGATTGATACAGGAGCCACAAACTCCTTAGTGAATCCAAATGTTTTTCATCAAAGTAAAATAGTACAATTAAAAGGACCAAAGGAAATGTTAGCTTTAAAAAATTCACATATAGTTACACATAAAGCCGTGGTGAAGGCTTTCAGGGAATTTAATTTGCCAAATCAAATGTTTGAATTTTATGTTTACAATTTTAATAATAATTTTGAAGGATTAATAGGCAACGACATTTTATTGAAAAATAAAGCGATTATAAATTACGAAGGGATGTATTTACTTCTAAATGGTTCAAAACTGCCATTACTTTCTGAGAAAATAACGACGAAAGTAAAGATAACTATTCCACCGGGAGAGCAAGATTGTAAAATATGTCTTCCTTTAGAAAATGGAGACGTATTAATTAATAATATTATGCAGGGTAATGGAATAATTCTCAATGAAGGTCTTTATAAATGTGAAAATGGAGAAGTGTGTGTAAAGATTAATAATAAATCAAATAAACCTATTGTTTTAGATACAGGAGTGATTTTGACGTATGAAGAAATTTCGGAAATTCATAATATTAATGATATTAGTGGAAAAATCAATAGCGAAATTATAGATGTTGATTCAGTTCTAAAGAAAATTAGAACCGAACACCTTAATTCTAAGGAGAGATTAGAATTGGAGAAACTAATTAGGGATTTTAAGGTTTTACTTTCTGATAATGGAAAATTGACTTTTACCCACGAAATTAAGCATACTATAGATACCACTGATGAAATACCAATAAGAAGTAAAATTTATCGGTACCCTTATATATACAAAGATGAAATCCAAAAACAGATTTTGGAAATGTTAAGTAATGGAATTATTGCACCGAGCAGTAGTCCATACAACAGTCCTGTTTGGGTTGTACCAAAGAAATCAGATGCATCGGGCATGAAGAAATTTAGATTAGTCATTGACTATCGAAAATTAAATGATAAAACCATTGAGGATAATTATCCGATTCCAAATATAACAGATATATTAGACAAGTTAGGAAAATCGAATTATTTTTCTATTCTTGACCTCAAAAGCGGTTTTCACCAAATCGAAGTCCATGAAAAGGACAGACAAAAAACTGCATTTTCAGTAGATAACGGCCATTATGAATTTAATAGAATGCCATTCGGGTTGAAAAATGCACCGAGCACTTTTCAACGATTGGTAGATAATATTTTAAGGGAAAATGTTTCGAAAAGGGAGTGTATGGTTTATATGGATGATATTATTGTATTTTCCAATGGACTAGAAGAACATGTAAAAAATTTGAAATCAGTGCTTAACAAATTAAGAAATGCAAGGCTCAAAATTCAATTAGATAAATGTGAATTTTTCAGGAAAGAAGTCGAATTTTTGGGTCATACAGTAAATGAAGAAGGCGTGTCCCCGAACCAAGCTAAAATTGAAGTTATAAGAAAATTACAAATTCCTAGAACTGAAAAGGAAATAAAAAGATTCTTGGGAATGACGGGCTATTATAGAAGATTCATAAAAAATTATGCACACATTACTAAACCCATGACTAAATACTTGAAAAAGGACTCGATTTTAGATATAAAAGATATAAATTACATCGATGCATTTAACATTTTGAAGGAAAAGTTGGTTCATGCTCCAATATTAGTTTATCCCGACTTCAGTTTACCTTTTGAAATTACTACGGATGCGAGCAATGTTGCTATTGGAGGAGTTCTATCGCAGAACGATAAACCGATTGCATACGTATCTCGAACTTTGAATGAACACGAAATAAACTATTCCACCATTGAGAAAGAATGTCTTGGAATTGTATGGTGTTTAAAACAATTTAGGCCATATGTCTATGGCAGGAAAATTAAACTTTTTACTGACCACAAACCACTAATATGGTTAAATAACTTAAAAGAGCCAAATTCGAAATTAATGCGGTGGAGACTTCAAATAGGAGAGTATGATTATGAAATAAACTATAAAGAAGGACACCTAAATAAGGTGGCAGACTGTCTTAGTAGAATTGAAATTAATAATACCATATCATCAAATCAAAATTTTAACAATAATGAAAATCTAAATTCAATTAAGGAATTGCAAAAACCAATAAATATTTATGACAATCAAGTTATATTTCAAAAAATAATATCAGGCGCTGTATCAATTAGAAACTCAGTCATACATAACCACAAAAGAAAAGTAATAAAGGCAAAGGAATTTGACGATGATTTCCTGAAAACAATTATAGAAAATCATTTTGATCACGAAAAAACAAACGCACTATTTGTAGATGATGACATATTTAATAAATTAAAATCAATCTTATTTAAAGATTATAGTAATCTAAAAATTGTCAGATGTCTCAAGAAATTAATTGATATCCTCGACGAGGAGTATTTAGAAGAGATAATCTCTAATGAACATTTGAAAAATAACCATAGAGGATGCAATGAAAACTACAAAGAAATTAAAGATAAATATTATTACCCATATTTGTATAAGAAAGTATCGGAATTTATAAACAATTGTGAAGTTTGTATGCTGTCAAAATACGAAAGGAATCCAGATCTAGTTCCTTATAAAATATCTGAAACCCCTAGAAGACCACATGAAATTATCCATATGGATGTATTTTATTCCATAAATAAAAGTATATTTGTTACCATGATAGACAAATTTAGTAAAGTAGCACTTATAACTCGTGTTACCAATAGATCAGACCCCGAATTTAGGAAATGCATCTTAAGATATTTAAGCTCTTATGGAAATATTGAAAAAATTGTAACAGATAACGAACTCGGAATGAAATCACATGGAATGATGGAGTTCTTAAAAGAAAAGAATATTGAAATTAACTTTACATCAAGTTTAAATCATAATAGCAATAGCGATATTGAAAGGCTACATAATACTATCAATGAACATTTAAGAATTCTCAAGCAAAGCAAAATTGACATTTCTATAGAAGAACAGATGATTCAAATAAATGGTTTCTACAACCATACTATACATAGTACAACAAATATAAAACCAATTGATTTTATTCAAGGGAAGATTAATGAATCTCAATACCCGGATATATATGATAGGATGCTAAAGAAAAAGGAACAAGTAATTAATAAACTGAATGAATCAAGGATAGGAGAAAAAATTCTAGAAGACGGCATCAATTATATCAAAAAGACTAGAGGAGGCAAAAATTATCAGAAATTCAGGAAAATAGAAGGAAGGAAAATTGACGACTCTCATTTAAAAGACCAAAATTCAAAACAAATTTATTATAAAACACATGTTAAAAAGAAAAAGAAATTCCAAAACGCACAGAACGTAAGATTCCCAGTGCAACAAACCACTAGAAGGGGTAATGCTGTTAAACGAAATAATTAGTAGCAACAATACAGGAGCATAAAATCGAATTTTAAAGATTACTGCATTAATTTTATACATATATATATATATATATATATATCTAAATAACAAATAATTATCATAATTGTCTAAATTGGTCTTCCTTGATCTTATATTCTATTAGATCACAATGACAACTTTGTTGGTACTAATAATTTTGATATATGGAATTCATGCGGAGAATATCGAAATAATCGATTTGGACAACAACAATGGTTATTTACCAATCAAAGTGGATGAAGTGCGGCTTATTGAGTATAATATGAAAGTATTACACATAATTAATATAACAGAACTAGAAGTTGCTAGAAACCAAATAGAAGTTAATATTAAGATGTTAAATGAAACGCTACCAAGTGACACAAAAAATGACTATATACATAGGACGTTGCTTAGGAATTTTAGGGAACTGGATACAAAACTTAAAGCTTTAACACCAAAAATAAGAAATAAAAGAGGATTAATTGACTTATTAGGGAAAACATTAAAAGTTATTGCAGGAACCATGGACAGTGAGGATGAAAAAGCAATCTATAATGCATTACATAATTTAGATACAGAAAATACCGAACTTATTAATGAAAATAACAAACAAATTAAAATAAACAAGGAATTACAGGAACAGATAGAAATTCTAAACAAAAATATTTTGAATATTGAAAGATATATTTCCAGCCAAATAAAAAGTCTTGTATTAAATACTCAGATTAGGGAACATTATTACTATTTGAAAGTATGTTTTCAAATACACAATGACATTAATTCTTTACTTCATTTTATCGACACAATAGAGGACGTTATTTTGACCAGCCGATTAGGTATCCTCACAAGAAATATTTTGACAGACCAAGAAACAAAACTGATAGAATCTGACGAAGAATTTAAAAATATTGATTTAGTGTCATTACTATATAAGCATAATATTATTATATTTACTCTATTAATTCCTAAATACGGAAAAGAAAAATATGAAAAATATCGTCTTTTTGAAATTTTGGATGATAAAAATGAAACAATTAGTTTTAAGCACAAAGAAATATTGTTAAAAGACGGTATTGTTTACGAATTTAATGAGAAATCGGAAAAAGCAAGCAATCTTGTAAAATTAAATGATGAATGTATTATCGATATTTTTACAAAATCCATAATAAAAAATTGCATTAGAATTAAGAAAAAAGCAGAAGAAACAATAAAAATTATAACGCCAGGCTCTATTGTAATACAGAAATTTCATAAAACCAAAATGAAAACTACTTGTGGTCATAATATTTTTGTAGAAGGAACAAAATGGATTAAATACAAAAATTGTACTTTATACCTTAAAAATCAATCTTTTACAAATGTCGAAAACACTATTAAACACCATTATTTAAACCCTGAGTTTATTAAAGCTATACCATTTACAAATACAACCAAAGAAGAACTTACTATGGAAATATTGGACACAAAAAATGTCCAAAATAGAAACAAAATTGAAAAACATCAAAAAGTGTCAAATTACCATTATACATGTCTGTATTTGTTAATATCAATTATAATTATACTTATTTCATATCAAAGTGTAAAAAGATTTAAGTTAAATCTATCATCGACTCCGAGGACGGAGCCCGAAACAAGCGTTGGGGGAGTTACAGGGCCACCCACGCTGTCCGCAGAATTTTAATTCATTATGACTATGGATTTTTGCAGCATTAGCAAAAATCCATGATCAACGAAATTGTCGCAAATGGATTTTGTATATACAAAATCCATTTACCCCAACCAGCCACAGAGAAACAGAGATCAATGCAAATATCATTTGACCACCCATAGCGAGCCATAATGTAAACAAATACTATGAAGAATTCATCAGCTAATTGTAAACATTTATTTATTAAGCTAGCGTTAAGGAAAATTTGAAATAAAGATTTAGTTAGACTTGAAACTTACACAAGAGAAGTTTGTATCTAAAACTGCTAGACCCAGAGGTCTCAATGTTAACCTAGGGAAGACTGAAATATGCCTGTTCACGAGGAAGACGAAGGTGGGGCAATTTAAAGCACCACGTTTCCTCAATAAGAAGATTTTGATATCTGACAAGGTCAAATACTTAGGTGTGATCTTGTACGGGAAACTGAATTGGAAGTGTCAAATTCAGGGGAGTACTGAGAAGGCTTACAGATGTTGGGCACTATGTAGAAATGGGGCCTGAATCCTAGGATAGTCCACTGGCTCTACAACAGCGTGATTAGACCAATACTTACTTACGCCTCATTAGTTTGGTGGACTACTATGGAGAAAAAGTGCAACATAAGGACCATACAACAGGTTCAGAGAACATGTTGTCTTGGCATAGGCGAAGAGATGAGATCCACGCCCACAAGGGCCTGGGAAGGCTATTCTACGTTCGGCTAGTGGAACAAATATTCTGTCATAGCCAATTAAAGTAAGTGAGTAAGTAAGATAGTAACCCGAAGCCTTTCGGGTCGATGCGGTCCGAGTTAAGGGAATAGGCGACGAATGCGCATGCAACACTGTGGAACAGCAAAACGGTCGGAAGGACGGCGAAAATCCTATGCGGGGATCCAGATCTTGAGAAGACGATGCTATTACTGAAAGGAAGCGAGAAGGAGGTCAGTATAGCTATTAGTATCATGACGGGACATAGGACTACGAGCTCACTTTTGTAAAATCGATGCGGCAAATGATAGCATGTGTAGGACATGCGGGGAAGATGATGAGACATTGGAGCATTTCCTTTGTCAATGCCCGGCTTTAGCATCTAACAGATACCGGCACTTAGGTGGGGCCTCTATACCAGACATGAACCAGCTTAGGGGAGTGGCATGGAATATAATAAAGGATTTTGTAAGTAGCACGGAATTCCTAATTTAGATTTTCTTTTTCGAGGTTAATTTTTGTATTTAAAGAGCACAACTAGCCGATTACTGGCTTAGGTGTATGTCCATAGTGGCTTGGGGCGGATTAATATCTGCACTCTCTTTTCAAATTAACCTCACCTAACCTAACCTAACTTTAGTCAAGAAGGAAGATGTTTCCTCTCGACCAATGGCGCATGCTTGGATATCAAGGATTCCCTTAGATCATGAATTCATATTTGGAAGACTAAGGGAATGTAATACCAATATTTCAATCACCAACTGGATGAGGCTGATGATGACCGGAGACATACAGTATTCGTACTAAACTCCGGTTGTCTCCTAGACCTCAATGAGTCTGAAGGATTTGTATCCTACGGAATCAACAAGTTGAGACTGAAGGTCTATAGAAGCGATGTTGGGCAATCAGGAGACGACCCAGCAGTTGTTGCTGATCACTTGTCTGAGGAACTATCGACCACATCGCTAAGGTCTGGCGGATTGCAGGAGACTGAAAATCCCCCTGCCACAATCGAGGCAACGAAACGGGACCCGACAAACCCTCTACACAGGGCTTGTCGTCGTATAGAGGGCTGGGCTGAAGGGCCAGGGCCGAAGGACAACGGATCAAAGATGGTCGAAGAGAGGCGGCTGTGAACATTCCAAAACTATGTGGAAGTATCTATACTTGAAGAGGTCTACCGCTTTGCTGTCACTGGCTAGAACAGACGTCTCAGTCATTGTGTCCGTCATGATGGGTCACTGTCTAATACGAAAACATGCTGACAGACTGAAGGCAGCCAGTATGCCACTTTTGCAGAAGCTGTGAGGTCATCGAAGAAGAAGAGACTATAGAACACATTCTGTGTGTGTTCATCAAATTCGAGGGTTTGCCGTAAATGGGTTAATGGTGCTTCCTTTATCAGTTACCACAATATTAAGGTTATTTAAGGAACAGTTGAACTAGAGGTATGCAATTTTCGTTTTATATTGATGCCTACTTAAAACAAGATTAAAGATCAATAACTTTGTATAATATGCAAATAAATACATTTTATTTATAACTAAGAGTATAAATAAACACAAAAAAAAACCATTATCATCAAAGCTAATATTTTTGATTCATATGCATTTGTATACCCTCCATCATAGAATGGGGGTATACTTATTTCGTCATTCCGTTTGTAACACCTCGAAATAGGCATCTATGACCCCATAAAGTATATAAATATATTCTTGATCGTCATGGCATTTTAAGTCGATCTAGCCGTGTCCGTCCGTCCGTCTGTCTGTCGAAAGCACGCTAACTACCGAAGGAGTAAAGCTAGTAGTTAAAATTTTGCACAAATACTTTTTATTAGTGTAGGTCGGTTGGTATTGTAAATGGGCCATATCGGTCCATGTTTTGATATAGCTGCCATATAAACCGATCTTGGGTCCTAACTTCTTGCGACTCTAGAGGGTGCAATTCTTATCCGATTTTGCTGAAATTTCGCATGAGGTGTTTTGTTATGACTTTCAACAACTGTAATACGTATAGTTGAAATCGGTCTATAACCTGATATAGCTGTCATATAAACCGATCCGGGATCTTGACTTCTTAGGCTTTTAGAGGAGGCAATTCTCATCCGATTTGGCTCATATTTTGCACGAAATGTTTTGTTTTGACTTCCAACAACTCATCTGGTTAAAAATCAGTTCATAACCTGATATAGCTAAATCGATCTTGGATCTTGGCTTCTTGAGCCACTAGAGGGCGCAATTCTTACCTGATTTGGCTGAAATTTCGCATGACGTGTTTTGTTATTACTTCCAACAACTGTGGAAATCTTTAGCCTCTAGAGGGCGCAATTCTTATACGATTTGGCTGAAATTTTGCATGGATCGTGTCAAAAATAGTCTAAATCGGTTCATAACCTGATATAGCTCCCCATTTCATCCTCTGAGCCTCTAGAGGGCGCAATTTTTACTCGATTTGCCTGAAATTTTGAAGGTGGTATTTTCTATGACTTCTAACAGCCATATCAAGTACGATCAATATCAGTCGATAACTTCATATTGCCTATATACATATTGAACAAGTAAAAGCGTGCTAAGTTCGGCCAGGCCGAATCTTATATACCCTCCATCATGGATCGCATTTGTCGAGCTCTTTTCCCGGTATCAGCCAAATCGGATAATAATTGCGCCCTTTAGAGGCTCAAGAAATCAAGATCCCAGATCGGTTTATATGGCAGCTATATGGGATTATGAACCGATTTGTATCATACTTAGTGAAGTGATACCGAAAAAAAATTTGCAAAAATTCATTCAAATCGGATGAGAATTGCGCCCTCTAGAGGCTCAACAAGTCAAGACCCAACATTGGTTTATATGGCAGCTATATCAAAACATGGACCAATCTGACCCATATACAATCCCGACCGACCTAACGAAATTAGTATACCCCCATCCTATGGTGGAGGGTATTAAAATGCTATCCATGATGGAGGGTATATAGGATCCGGCCTGGCTGAACTTATCACGCTTTTACTTCTTTGCTACTACAGCCGAATAACAAAGCGGACGGACTTGGCGATATCGCCTTAGTATGACAAATGGATATCAATCAGAATAAGAGTATGATTATTCCTCCACTTTTGATGGTTGACAGCCAACTGAAGCGTGCGTATGATTCGTTCTCAACGTTTTGCATCTATTTTGTAAAAATATTTGGCAAGTCATTGCGTCACTTCCAATTGGTGATTCTCGTTATGGGTTATCAGTTTATTAGTTCGCCTTTCTTATTTGGAGATAACCTAATATACTGAGCTAAAAATACCAACCCAATTCTATATAAAGTGCCTTCAAACATATTGCAGTATTAGTCTGCACAAAAGAAAGGTCCAGCATTAAACCAATTAGCAAATATGGAACCAACTACACAAGTCTTGTATTTAGTATTAGCATGTACGTCTGTGGTGTTACTTTTCCTAAGAAGACACCTTAACTACTGGAAGAGACGTGGCATACCCCACGAAGAGCCCCATGCGCTGTTTGGTAATATGAAAGGTGCCCGCAGCGAAATGGGTGTGGGAGAAATCTTGGCCAACTATTATCACAAATTCAAAGGAAGCGGTCCCTTTGCGGGTATATACATTGGCCTGCGTCCGGCTGCAGTGCTTTTGGATAAGACTGCCATTAAGCATGTGCTTATCAAGGACTTCTCCAACTTCACCGATCGCGGTTTGTACTACAATGAAAAAGAGGATCCTTTGACGGGACATATATTCTTCATGGATGGCCAAAAATGGCGCAGAATGAGGAATAAACTTTCGCCCACCTTCACTTCGGGTAAGATGAAATACATGTATCCCACTCTACAGAAAGTGGCCGACGAGCTTGTTGAAGTTTTAGCAGAACGTATTCAGGAAGATCCTGTGCTCGAAATACGTGACCTATTGGGGCGTTTCACCACCGACATCATTGGTCGTGTAGTCTTTGGCATTGAGTGCAATTGCTTGAAGAATAAAAATTCGGATTTTATGAATTTTGGGCGCAAATCCATTGAAGTACCCCGTCATCATAGTGTGATAATGAATTTAATTGACAGTTTTCCCGGAGTGGCACGCAAGTTGGGTATGAGAGTTTTGCCCGAGGACGTGCATCAGTTCTTTATGAGAATCATCAAGGAGACAGTGGACTATAGGGAGCAGAACCAAGTAAAGGCCAACGATTTCCTGAATTTGTTAATAGAGCTTAAGAACGACAAGGAAGACAAGTCCGGTCTAGGAGGTTTAACTTTCGAAGAGATGGCAGCCCAACTTTTTGCTTTCTTCATAGCCGGCCTGGAGACTTCGTCCTCGACCATGGCATATGCCATCTATGAATTGGCTATGAATCCAGAAATTCAGGATCGCTTGCGTCACGAAGTCATGCAGGCATTTGAAAAGGACGAGGCCATAACCTATGAGACTGTTATGCAGATTCCTTATCTCAATCAAGTATTAAGTGGTGAGTTTCTTTACTTTTTTTTTCATAAATTATAAATCACAAATTCCTTGCAACTTTGCCAAATTCCAGAGTCTCTGCGAAAATACCCTATTGGCTCATTTGTCACTCGCCGTGCTCTAAACGATTACACAATTCCCGGTTATCCCAAATATTCTGTGGAAAAGGGTACCACTTTTTTCGTATCCATCTTGGGTATACACCATGATCCAGAATTGTATCCTAATCCTGAAAAATTTGATCCGGAACGTTTCTCTCCCGAGTTGGTTAAACAACGTGAATCGGTGGAATTTCTGGGCTTCGGAGATGGACCACGCAACTGCATTGGTATGCGTTTTGGACAAATGCAATCTCGTCTGGGGCTAGCCTATATTATCAAGCATTACCGTTTCTCAGTGTGTCCCCAGACTGAAAGAAATCTAAAATTTGATCCCCTGTCTCAGAGCTTGAAGACTTTGCATCCTATATTATTAAGAGTTGAAGCTATATGATAAAGTTAGTTTATAAGAAAAATAAAAAAGAAAAAATTCTGAAATTGAAAGTTTCACTAGATGTTAATGGCAATTCAAAGGCTTTGGCTTATTAAGGTTCAATAATTAGTTTAAAATCTTGATACCATTCCATGGCAAAAAAATCAAAAATATGGTGATTTTGTTATGGCAATAAGGTTGTAATCGAGGTCCTTCCCTTAAAATCATGAAGAAGATCCAGCAAAGAAGTCTTTTGAAGGCAAACACGATAGTACACGCAAACTGGAACGACCATGGCAAGATCAAATGGTGGGAGACACCTCGAAACTATGTGTTCAGAGGTTATAAAATGATCGCAGAAAATCGAGGCGCTTGGAACACTGTTCTACGTTCGACTGGAACAACTGTTTTGTCATAGCCAATTAAAGTAAGTAATTGAGATATATCCTTATGCTGCTGAGACTGCCAAATGAGTTTGCACTCTACCACACCGATATATACGAAATTTAGAAATTATGTGGATATTATGGCGATGCTCAAGGGCTGAGGCTCGAAGTGAGTGGTGGAATGTTTAGAGTCCCTTAACTAACTCCAAGTTCACGGCATAACGTTGAGTTGGGTTCCGAACATGATGGTATTCCAGGTAATGAGAAGTCTTACTACCATGCCAGGAAGGGCTTGAGCTCCAGCTTGAGTGCTATATGTCGAGTATTTTAAAAGTTTTTTTTTATACCCGCCACCATAGGATGAAGGTATACTAATTTCGTCATTCTGTTCGTAACACCCAGAAATATGCGCCTGAGACCCCATAAAGTATATATATTCTTTATCGCCGTGTCATTTTAACTCGATCTAGCCATGTCCGTCCGTCGAAAGCACGCTAACTTTCAACGAAGTAAAGCTAGCCGCTTGAAATTTTGCACAAATACTTTTTATTAGTGTAGGTCGATTGGGATTGTAAGTAAGCGAAATCGGTCCATGTTTTGATATGGCTGCCATTTTAACCGGTCTTGATCTGATCTTGATTTGACTGAAATTATGCACCTGATGTTTTGGTATCACTTCCAACAACTGTGCTAAGTATGGTTCAAATCGGTCCATGTTTTGATATAGTTGCCATATAAACCGATCTTGGGTCTTGACTTCTTCAGCCTCTAGAGGCCGCAATTCTCATCCGATTTGGCAGAAATTTTGTACAACGGCTTCTCTCATGACCTTCTACATACGTGCCTTATATGGTCTGAATCGATGAATAGCTTGATACAGCTCCCATATAAACCCATCTCCCGCTTTTGCTTCTTGAGCCCCTACAAGGCGCAATTCTTATCCGAATGTACTGAAATATTACACAATGACTTCTACAATGTTCAGCATTCATTTATGGTCCGAATCGGACTATAACTTGATATAGCTCCAATAGTAAAACAGTTCTTATTCAATAGTCTTTGTTTGCCGCGCATAGAACTCGACGAATGTGATCCAAGGGGGAGGGAATATAAGATTCGGCCCGGTCGAACTTAGCACGCTCTTACTTGTTTTTATACCCTGCACCACCACTGTTGTACAGGGCATTATAGATTTGTGCATTTGTTTGCAACGCTAAGAAGGAGAGACCCACTAATAAGTATACCGATCGACTCAGCATCACTTTCTGATTTGATTTAGCCATGTCCGTTTGTCCGTCTGTGAGTCCATTTATTCTTGTAATCAAAGTGCAGGTCTTATATGTTGTCCGTTTGTCACGAAATTTAGCACATGTCACTTTTTTGGCCCAAGGACAAACGCTATTGATTTTGAAAAAAATCGTTTCAGATTTAGATATAGCTCCCATATATATATTTTATCCGACATGGACTTTTATGGCTGTAGAAGCCACAGTTTTGGTCCGATCTTTACAAAATTTGCATTGGATTTTTTATCTAAGGTCTACATATGTGTGCAAAATTTCATAAAAATCGGTCCAGAATTAGATATAGCTCCCATATATAAGTATCGCCCGATTTGCACTTAGATGGTCGTAGTAGCTACAATTTTCAACCGATCTGCACAAAATTTGACACGGACTGTTTTGTTACTGATCTTAATATATCTGGAAAATTTCATAAAAATCGGTTCAGATTTAGATATAGCTCCCATATATATATTTCATCCGATTTGAACTATTATAGCTGTAGAAGCCACAATTATGGTCCGATATTTACCAAATTAAGTGAGGAGTCGTTTTTTTAAAGTCTCAATGTATGTGCAAAATTTCTCAAAAATCGGTTCAGATTTAGATATAGCTTCCATATATATCTTTCATCCGATTTGAATTTTTAAGGCTGTAGAAGCCACAATTGTGGTCCGATCTTTACCAAATTAGGTGAGGAGTCGTTTTTGTGAAGTCTCAATGTATGTGCAAAATTTCATAAAAATCGGTTTAGATTTAGATATAGCTCCCATATATATCTTTCATCCGATTTGATTTTTAAGGCTGTAGAAGCCACAGTTTTGGTCCGATCTTTACCAAATTAAGTGTGGAATCGTTTTTGTAAAGTCTCAATGTATGTGCAAAATTTCATAAAAATCGGTTTAGATTTAGATATAGCTCCCATATATATCTTTCATCCGATTTGACTTTTTAAGGCTGTAGAAGCCACAATTTTGGTCCGATCTTTACCAAATTAGGTGAGGAGTCGTTTTTTTAAAGTCTCAATGTATGTGCAAAATTTCTTAAAAATCGGTTCAGATTTAGATATAGCTCCCATATATATCTTTAATCCGATTTGACTTTTGAAGGCTGTAGAAGCCACAATTGTGGTCCGACCTTTACAAAATTTGGCAAGAGGTGCTTTATTCGACGTCCTCATGTGTGTGCAAAATTTCATAAAAATCGGTTTAGATTTAGATATAGCTACCATATACATCGTTCATCCGATATGGCCTTTTAGTGCTGTAGAATCCACAATTTTCGCCCGATTTTATATGAGACGTTTAAATTGACGTTCCAATACGTGAGCAAAATTTCATTAAAATCAGTTCTAATTTAGATATAGCTCCAATGTGTAAATTTCATCCAATATGGACTTTTATGGCAGTAAAAACCACAATTTTTGTAACATCTTAATGACACATACTGGGACATCAAACACCATTTGACGCCCTAGTATGTGTCATTAAAAATTGGCACAGGTTTCGATATAACTCTCATATAATCTTTTATCCGATATGGCCTTTTAAAGATCTGGAAATCCAAATCTTTTGTCCTATGGTAGGAAAATCTTACAAGGCTCTAAATTGCTATTTCAATTGGTATCCAAATTAAAGTCTGACTAGATCTCGAGATAAGTTCTACATATAAAAAGTACTACATGCACTAGGTGGTGTAGGGTATTATATAGTCGGCACCGCCCGACTTTTGCCTTTCCTTACTGGTTTAGTATTTAGAGAGCACAACAAGCCGATTACTGGCTTATGTGTATGTCCATAGTGGCATGGGACGGTTTAATGTCCGCATCCTATTTTCAACCTTACCTAACCTAGGCGGAGTTTAGTACGAATACTGCATGTCTCCGATCGCCATCAGCCTCATACTTTCTACCAATCTTCCAGTCCCTGGTCGAAAGATTGGGAGTACATTCCCTTAGTCTGCTAAGTATGGATTCAGAGTTTGGAGGAATCCTTGGTATTCAAGTCAGTTTTCCATGAAGTTTACTAAATTTCCGCAAAAGAAGTTTCGATATTTCTCATGAACATTCCATTTAGGAATAAGGAATACTTTTCTCATATGGATGAGTGGCGTCCGATTAAAGTTTGAGCTCAATGATAATGGGCCTTCTTGTTTATGGGGGCCTTCTTTTTTTATGGGGGCCTTCCTTTTTATGGGGGCCTTCTTTATACCTCTCAAATGTGGCCTTATTATGGGGATAACCACCGCTGAAAAATTTTTGTGATATTCACGCTCATTCGATCGGCGTTACAAGCAAAAATGCTAACCTCTACGTCACGATGGCTTTGTCGATACTTGCGTTGGGTGATAATGACATATATATTTCTATTTTCGTACACCAAATTTAATCGAAAATGATTCCTCCAAGTCTGCAAAAATCACTTGTCACGTTCACTTTTGCCAAGTCATTTGGAATGACTTTGCCAAAATGACCAAGCGATTTAGTGGAACAAATTTAAACTTTTCCAAGCTTATCAGATAATATTTGCTTCAAATTATGCTATAATTTATGAGATAGTATAGCTGACACGACTGGCAAATTAATATAAGCAGAAGGTTACAGAATTCCAACATTAGTTAGCTTGAAAATCTTCAAAGCAATAGACACACCCCTCAAAAATAAAAATTGAAAATGGAACTCGGCCCAAGTTTTCTATATCTCATAATAGCTGTCACCTCAGTGGCTATATATTTTTTGAGGAAAAACTTGAATTATTGGCAAAACCGGGGTATACCTCATGAGAAACCCCATATCCTATTTGGCAATATGATAGGATTTCGTACCAAGCTGGGATTTGGTGAAATTATGGCCAACTATTATCGCAAATTCAAGGGTACCGGTCCCTTTGCTGGCATATATCTGGGACAGCGTCCTGCTGCAGTGCTCTTGGATATCCCCACCATCAAGCAGGTCTTGATTAAGGACTTCTCCAACTTTACCGACCGCGGCTTGTACTATAATGAAAAAGATGATCCTTTGACGGGACATTTATTCTTTATGGACGGTGAAAGATGGCGCAACATGAGGAATAAACTATCGCCCAACTTTACCTCAGGCAAAATGCGTTACATGTATCCCACACTAGTTAAAGTGTCTGAAGAATTTATGAAAGTTTTAGCTGAACGCATTCAAGCAGATCCCGTGCTCGAGGTACGTGACTTGTTGGGCCGCTTTACCACCGACATTATAGGACGTGTGGCCTTTGGCATTGAATGCAACAGCCTGAAGGAGCACAATACGGATTTCATGACTTTGGGAAGAAAATCCATTGAAGTGCCTCGACATAATAGCCTGATAATGCAATTCATAGACAGTTTTCCCAGATTGGCTCGCAAACTGAATATGCGCATTTTGCCCGAGGATGTGCATCAATTCTTTATGAGAGTCATCAAAGAGACGGTGGATTATCGGGAAAAACACCATATAGAAGCCAATGATTTTTTGAATTTGTTGCTGGAGCTGAAACATGATACGGAAAACAAATCCGGTTTGGGAGGTCTGAGTTTTGAAGAGTTGGCAGCCCAGGTTTTTGTATTTTTCATTGCGGGCTTTGAAACCTCTTCATCCACCATGTCCTATGCTCTGTATGAGTTGGCCTTGAATCAGGAGCTGCAAGATTGTTTACGTGAAGAAATCAGCGCGGCTTTTGAGAATCATGAAATCACCTATGAAGTGGTTATGAATTTGCCTTATCTCAATCAAGTTTTAAATGGTGAGTATGGTGAATTTTTAACTGCCTTAACTTCAAAGCCACTACAACAACCATTTCTGTTACAGAATCTTTGCGCAAATATCCCATTGTACCATTTCTCACACGTCGTGCTCTTAAGGACTACTCTCTTCCCGATTATGCCAAATATACCATAGAAAATGGCACTACCGTCATAATACCCACTTTGGGTATACATCATGATCCCGAGATCTATCCTAATCCCGAGATTTTCGATCCTGAGCGTTTTAATCCTGAAATGGCAAAACAGCGTGAATCTGTGGAGTTTTTAGGTTTCGGTGATGGTCCACGCAATTGCATTGGCAAACGTTTTGGTCAAATGCAGTCACGCCTGGGAATGGCCAGTATTATCAAGAACTTCCGATTCTCAGTGTGTCCACAAACAGAGATGAAATTGAAATTTGATCCTTTGGCTCCGACTTTGACAACACAAAAGCCCATCTATTTAAAAGTTGAAGTTATTAAATAAACATTGATTAAGAATAACTAAAAAAAAAAAAAGTAAGAAACAAGGAAGAAAGTTTTGCCGGGAACCCACCACCATGGACTTAAATTTAAACAAACTGAACTCAGTTGAAGTTCATTGAAGTTACCAAATTACTAAACTTCTGTCAAACCAGGCAAAAATTAAAAAATTTTAGAAGCAATTGAAGGCTTAGCGGGAAATGGGATTATATGGGAGCATTCAGTCAGCCAACACCCAGGGGATGTCCCCTTTGAATGCAGTGCATTGCGTTGAAGAGAGGAAATTAGAAATTGGAGGGAGGGGAGGATGTAGTGCTTATTCCCATTTGTCTTAAATCTTTGGATGTCAAAGTGGATGGGAAAAACATTAGCCGCAAGTCGATTCCACATACGAACGGTTCGGGCGAAATAAGAATTCTCTCTATAATACATTGTGCCGTCTGCTGGCCAATCAATTACAAACGGGTGTGAGTTCCTGGAATGTCTAGTATCCCTGACATACATCCTTACATCATGAATAACAAGACGAATATCAGACAAACACACACCACGAAAGTACCGATAGAACAGCGCCAAACAACCCACATTGCGACGACGATGAAGGGAGGCAATAGAGTTGGATACCCCACATTGTCCCCAATCAACGCCATCGCTCTCCTCTGTATACGGTCCAATAGCTGCAGGGATGATTTTGAAGCTCCAGCCCATACATGTGAGTTGTACTCCATTTTCGTCCTTATGAAAGTGGTGTAGATGTTAAGAAGATCAATTACTTCACTAATTCTTACACCGTTTAAGGAAGCCTAAACACTTGAATGCTTCTTTCGACACTTCGAATACATGCCCAACGGACATCACATTTTATTTGCATGCTCAGAACATCAATAGCTTCTGAGTTTCAATTTCGTTAAGAGTTTAGGGTTGGGTTAGTTAAGAGTGGCAACGGACATCACTTTGTATTTGCATGCTCAGAACATCAAGAGCTTCTGAGTTTCAATTTCGTCACGAGTTTAGGGTTGGGTTAGTTAAGAGTGGCAGTCCTTTACATACTCACTTGGACACTGTTAAGTCCATTGTGATACCCCGGTAGCGACAGACCAAAGCTTCTGGAGGGAATCGAACGCACAACCCCTGCAATGGTAATCCAAAAACGCTACTCGTCTACAGGGGCACCCTATGCAAGAGTTTGGCCGGGCCGACTCTTATATACCCTCCACCATGGATCGCATTTGTCAAGTTCTTTGCTCGGTATCTCTTTATAGGCAAACAAAGGATAGTGGATAAGAATTTCTATGCTATTGGATTTATATGTCAGCTTATGAACTAATTCCGGCCCTACTTAGCTTGGATGTTGGAGACCATAGTAGATACCATAGTGTAAGAAATAAAATCGGGAGATCGGTTTACATGGGAGCCAAATCGGTATACATGAGAGCTCTTATGAACCGATCCAGACCATATTTAGCACGTATCTTAAAGTCCATAGAAAAAGTCACTTTGCAAAATTGCAGAAAATTCGAATAAGAATAGCGCCATCTAGAGGCGCAAGAAATAAAATCAGGAGATCAGTTTATATGGGAGCTATAAAATCGGGAGATCGGTTTATTTGTAAGCTATATCACGTAATGAACCGATTCAAACCATATTTTTTACCTGTGTTAGAGGTCATAGGAGAAATCATCGTGCAAAATTTTAGTCAATTCGGATAAGAGCTGCGCCCTCTATAGGCGGGAAGTAATTGCGCTATCTAGAGGCTCAATAAGTCATATAGGGATATCGGTTTATATGGGAGCTATACTAAAACATGGGCCGATATGGCTCTTTTGCACTCTTATAGTCACCAAGGAGTGTGAGAAGCAGGTAAAAGCCTTCTCTGAGGATTGCACAATCCGCATCCTATGGTTAACCCAAAGCCTTTCGGGTCGACGCAGTTCGATTTAAGCGCGTAGGCGACAAATGCGCATGTAACACTGTGTGACAGCAAAACAGTTGGTAGGACGGCGAAAAATCTTATGGGGTGATCCGGATCGTGAGAGGACGAGGCTATTATTGATAGGAAGTAAGAAGGAGGTCAGTATAGCTGTTGGTGTTATAACGGGACACATAAGACTACGAGCTCACTTATGCAAAATCGGTGCGGCAAGTGATAGCATATGCAGGGCATGTGGGGAAGATGATGAGACGTTGGACCATTTACTAGAAACAACAATTTTCTTCTTCGAGATTACTTTTTAGAGCGCACTACAAGCCGATTACTGGCTTAGGTGTATGTCTTAAGTGGCATGGGGCAGATTAATATCTACACCCTCTTTTCAACCTAACCTAACCTACAGTCACCAAAAACCAAACATAGTTTCTATTGTTGTAGTCTGGTGACTCGGGGGCCGCCCGAAACCCGCCAAATGAATACATAGACCAATCACGACAATTCAGCGTCGTAGGCGAACATGTGCTACAATGGTACGAATTCGATATTCACATTCAGAGCGAAGTGTCTCCACCCTAAAAAGATATTAAAGAGTTAAAGAAGGGGCAGCGGAGCGGTACCGGTTCGGCTAGTGTATACATATTCTTGATCGTCTCGACGTTCTGAGTCAAACTAGCCATGTCTGTCCGCCCGTCTGTAGAAATCATGATAGCGGTCGAACGCGTAAAGCTAGCCGCTTGAACTTTTGCACATATACTTGATATTGATGTAGGTCATTGGGGATTGCAATTGGACCATATCTGTTCCGATTTGGATACAGCTTCCATATCAACCGAATTCCTGATTTGATTTTTTGAACTGCTGGAAGCTGCAATTTTTATCTGATTTGTCTGACATTTTGCACATGGTGTTCCGTTATAACTTCTTGCAGTTGTGTCAAGTACGGTCCAAATCGGTCAAGATCCTGATATAGCTCCCATATAAACTGATCTCCCAATTTGACTTCTTAAGCCTCTGGAAGCCCCAATTGTCATCCTATTTGGCTGAAACTTTGCGCATAGTGTTCAGTTATGACTTCCAACAACTGCACCAAGTATGGTCCAAATCGGTCTGGAACTTGATATAGCTCCCATATAATCCCGATTTGAATTCTTGAACCTCTGGAAGCCGCTGTTTTAGTCCGATTTGGCTGAAAATGTTGCACATAGTGTTCCGTGATGACTTGCAACAACTGTAACAAGTATGGTCCAAATCGGTCAATAACCTGATATAGCTCCCATATAAACCGATCTCCCGATTTGACTTCCTGACCCCTTAGAAGCCGCAATTTTTTCCGGATTTGGCTAAAATTTTGCATGCAGTGTTCTGTTATGACTTCCAACAACTGTGTTAAGTACGGTTCAAATCGGTCAATAGCCTGATATAGCTCCCATATAAATCGATCTCCCAATTTGACTTCTTAAGCCTCTGGAAGCCTCAATTTTCATCCGATTTGACTGAAATTTTGCGCATAGTGTTCTGTGATGACTTGCAACAACTGTACCAAGTATGGTCCAAATCGGTCAATAACATGATATAGCTCCCATATAAACCGATCTCCCGATTTGACTTCCTGACCCCTTAGAAGCCGCAATTTTTTCCGGATTTGGCTAAAATTTGGCACGCAGTGTTCTGTTATGACTTCCAATAAATGTGTTAAGTATGGTCCAAATCGGTCAATAACCTGATATAGCTCCCATATAAACCGATCTCCCGATTTGACTTCCTGACCCCTTAGAAGCCGCAATTTTTTCCGGATTTGGCTAAAAATTTGCACATAGTGTTCCCATATGACTTTAAACAACTGCACCAAATATGGCCCAAATCGGTCTGGAATTTGAAATAGCTCCCATATAAACCGATCTCCCAATTTGACTTCTTGAACCCTGAAAGCCGCTGTTCTAGTCCGATTTGACTGAAATTTTGCACATAGTGTTCTGTGATGACTTGCAACAACTGTACCAAGTATGGTCCAAATCGGTCAATAACATGATATAGCTCCCATATAAACCGATCTCCCGATTTGACTTCCTGACCCCTTAGAAGCCGCAATTTTTTCCGGATTTGGCTAAAATTTGGCACGCAGTGTTCTGTTATGACTTCCAATAAATGTGTTAAGTATGGTCCAAATCGGTCAATAACCTGATATAGCTCTCATATAAACCGATCTCCCGATTTGACTTCCTGACCCCTTAGAAGCCGCAATTTTTTCCGGATTTGGCTAAAATTTTACACGCGGTGTTCTGTGATGACTTACAACAACTGTACCAAGTATGGTCCAAATCGGTCAATAACATGATATAGCTCCCATATAAACCGATCTCCCGATTTGGCTTCTTGAGCCCCTGGAAACCTCAATTTTCATCCGATTTCGCTGAAATTTTGAACATAGTGTTCTGTCATGACTTCCAATAACTGTGCTTAGTAAGGTCCAAATCGGTTAAAAACCTAATGTAGCTCCCATATAAGCCGATCTCCCGATTTGGCTTCTTGAGCCCCTGGAAACCTCAATTTTCATCCGATTTCGCTGAAATTTTGCACATAGTGTTCTGTTATGACTTTCAATAACTGTACCAAGTACGGTCCAAATCGGTCTTGAACTTGATATAGCTCCCATATAAACCGATCTCCCGGTTTTACTTCTTGAACCCTTGGAAGCCGCATTTTTTGTCCGGTTTGGCTGAAATTTTGCACATAGTGTTCTGTTACGACTTCCGACAACTGTGCCATGTACGTTTTAAATCGTTCAAGAACCTGATATAGCTCCCATATAAACCGATCTCCCGATTTTACTTCTTGAACCCATGTAAGCCGCAATTTTTTTCCGATTTTGCTGAAATTTTGCATGTGGTGTTCCATTATGACTTTCAACAACTGTGCCGAGTACGGTCCGCCTCTCAGTCTATTACCTCATATAGTTCCCATATAAACCGATCAGCCGATTTGCCTACTTGTGCCCCTGGCAGACTCAATTTTCATCCGATGCGTGCGGTGTTCTGTTATGACTTTCAACAACTGTGCCAAGTACGGCCCAAGTCGGTCTATAACCAGATATAGCTCCCATATTTTAACAGAATCCATGGTGGTGGGTTCCCAAGATTCGGCCCGGTCGAACTTAGCGCTCTTTTACTTGCTATCTTTTAACTTGTTGTTTATCTCGTTCTTGCTCCATTCCGCTCTCCAGTTTTGTTCAAGCCATCTCAGTTTGCAATACCAAAACTATACCACAGAGAGAGCTGGCCAAATTGCCATGGTTTTCCAAAAGTTTGTTTTGTCTGTTTATCCTATATTTTGAAGCGAATAGCTTTTGCTTAAAATGCGAAAACCAGGCAACAAGAGGGAGAGAGAGAGAGAGTGAAATTTTGGGGGTAAAGCATTCTGGCTATCTAATCAATACAAATCCATGGAAGCGTTGCTATCAACATCAACATTCTCATACAAGTTTACGCATAAACACAATGAGTTAGCACAATAATCAGAACCGGCCCAAACATATTCGTCATAACTGCAATGACAAGGGGCAAAAATATTTCAGTCTAATACCCAACTCTCTCGGGTAAACATTAGCACGGCGCCGCTTTGTAGCTAAGCAAACTTTCATCGCAATGGCAATTACCTCAATTTTGCTGTATGCTGTTTTGGCTTTGATGGGCTATTTGGTGTATGTCATGCATAAACGTATGTCATACTGGAAGTCCAAAGGTATCATAAGCGAAGATCCGCATTTCCTAATGGGCAATATGGCGGGATTGCGCAAAGCCAAAAGTTTTGGAGATATCTGGCAAGAGTTCTATGACAAATATAAGGACACTGGCCCATTTCTGGGCTTCTACTTTTTCAGCAGACCTTCGGCATTTGTGTTGGAGCCCGCATTGATCAAGAATATTCTGATCAAAGATTTTAATAAATTTACGGATCGTGGATTTTATCACAATGAAAAAGATGATCCTCTATCGGGGCAATTGTTTCTTATCGATGGCCAAAAGTGGCGACGCATGCGCACTAAACTTTCGCCCACTTTTACCTCGGGCAAAATGAAGTTGATGTTTCCCATTGTAACGGAGATTTGTGATGAATTTGTGCAGGTGCTTAGCAAAATGTGTAGTGAAACTCCCATCATTGAGATGAGAGAAATGTTGGCCCGCTTCACCACCGATGTCATTGGCTCCTGTGCCTTTGGCATTGAGTGTGGCAGTTTGAAGAATCCCAATGCCGAATTCCGTGAATATGGTCGCAAAAGTTTGGAAGAGCGCAGACATGGCAACTTGGTGGTGGCCTTTACTAACAGCTTCCCCCAATTGGCCAGAAAATTGAAAATTAAAATGTTCCCCGAGGAGGTGATTAACTTCTTTTTGCGCATCGTAAAGGAGACGGTGGATTATCGTGAAAGCAACAATGTGCGCAGAAATGATTTCATGGATATGTTGATCGATTTGAAGAACAAGAAGCTGGTGAAATCCGAACATGGAGATGATTTGACAAATCTGACCATGGATGAAATCACCGGTCAGGCTCATGTGTTTTTCAATGCAGGCTTTGAGACTTCTTCGACCACCATGGGATTTGCCTTGTACGAATTGGCTAGAAATGAAGATATACAACAGAAGGCACGCGAAGAGGTAATGGAGATGTTTGCCAATAACGAGGATAAGTTTAGCTATGAGAGCATGAAGGAAATGCCTTATTTGGACCAAATTATATCGGGTAGGTATTTTTAAACTTCTTTAAAAGCTTTTCACTTCATTTATTTTTTGTTATTTAACCAAAACAGAGACCCTACGCTTATACACTGTGGTTCCTGTCCTCAATCGCCAGGCTGTGGAAGACTACCAGGTGCCGGGTCATCCGAAATATGTCATCAAGAAAGGCATGCCTGTTCTCATACCCATCTCAGCCATTCACTTGGATGAACGCTACTATCCCAATCCCAAGCAATTTAATCCTGAGAACTTTGCCCCCGATAAAGTTGCACAACGTGATGCCATTCTCTATTTGCCCTTTGGCGAGGGACCACGCAACTGCATTGGCATGCGTTTTGGTAAAATGCAAACCATGGTGGGTTTGGCCCTACTTTTAAAGCACTTCAAATTTTCCATATGCTCAGAGACACAAATACCTTTAAAATTCGATAAGAAAAATTTCTTAATAGGCTCTGAGAAGGGCATAACATTGAAGGTGACCAAAATATAAAAAAAAAAACTTAAGTCCATCTTTTTGGCCTATCTATAGATTCAAGTGCTATTAGTATGAAAGCAATTGTTTTGATAAAGTGATCAACGCCTAAATGTAAATATTGCCAAATCATTGCGTTTAAATGTGTATTGACTGAAATTAGTGCTGATAGTCGTATCATTATTTAAGTATTTATAGACAAATGTAAACTTTTCGTTTGAAAATACAAGTAAATCTGTTGTTTAGGTTTGGCAAGAAGTGAACCATAGCAAAAACAGAATAAAGTCCACCGCCTTCATAGCAAAGGTTCATACATTAAACGACCAAACAATTTAATTTTTACTCAAACTTACTTTACTTAAAATGGCTATGACAGAACATTTGTCCCGTAATCCGAACTTAAAATAACTTTTCAAGTGCCTAGATCTCCTGCAATCCTTCTCTAAACTCTCACAATAAGTTTCGAGATGTCTTTCATTACATGACTTTTCAATTGGATTTTTGGTCTCCTCGGATTGCGTATACCACAGTGCTTAGCTTCAAAAGACTTCTTCACTGGAGCCCCTACATTGATTCTGACAACATTACCCACCCAACACACCGTTGGCAAGGTGCTTTCATCTAGCAATTGGGTCTTTACTTTGTTTTAATTGGCTGTGAAGATGCCTTCTAGTTCCTACCGTTGAACCATTCAGATCGCTTTGAAATGCCCAATAACCGATACCGGGATTTGACTTCTTCAGCCCTTAAAAGCCTAAATTTTGATCTGATTTGGCCCAAAACCCTATCATTGCCAAGTTTTATCCGGATCGGTCAATATGGTGATATAGGTCGCCCAAAGTAGCGATATCCCGATAAAATGTCTTGAAAATTTATTCAATTAAAACAGGTTCAAAATATGGAACTTATAAACTATGTACCAAAAGTTTTTAAATATTTCTTTCTGCAGATCATATAACCAGAAATTTTATTTGCGATCATATAACCAGAAATTTTATTTGCGATCCAAATTCTGCACCAACAAAGGGATCCCACCCTCTGAGGACAGCAAAAGGCTTTTCTTGTCAATTTTCATGGGAATTGGTGTGCGATCACAAGTGGAAAATTTGAAATTTGCCAACAACAAGGCTAGACCAACAATGGCCTGCATTTTGCCAAAACGTGCGCCTATACAATTTCGTGGTCCATCGCCAAAGGATAAATTCAAGACAGTATCACGAGCAGCCACTTTGTCGGGACTAAAATGATCGGGGTTGAAAACGTTTGGTTGGGGAAAATAGCGCTCATCACGATGTATGGCTGCCGAGGGTATGAAAACGTGCATACCCTTCTTAATGACATGTTTGGGATGATCAGGCACAACAAAATCGTCTGCAGCAATTCTTATAATGGCAGGTACAATGGTATAAAGACGCAGTGTTTCTGAAAGTAAAGAAAAAAAATTCAAGAAAAATCTTTGGAACTTGGAACTTAACCACTTACCCTCTATTATCTGCTCCAAATACACCATATCCTTCATACATTCATAAGTGAAGCAGTTGTTGTGGGCACCCAATACCTTTACAACCTCCTCCCTGGCCTTCTCTTGTATTGCCTGATTGAGCGCCAATTCGTAGAGGGCAAAACTCATGGTGGTCGAAGATGTCTCATAACCAGCCAAAAGAAATACAAAAGCCTGGGCTGCCAATTGGCCAAATGTTAGATTGGTCAGTTCTTCGCCATTATCGCTTTTCATCAGTTTGTTATTCTTCAAATCGATTAACATGTCCATAAAATCATTACGCCTTACATTGTGCTGCTCGCGATAATCCACTGTGCTTTTGGCTATGCCAAGGAAAAACTTTTCCACATCCTCCATGGTTTCCTTTAGGTGAAGACGCCTGGATAGCTGAGGAAAATTGAAGCGCACCATAAAGCCCAGAGTACCATAGCGTTGTTCGGTAAGAGCCTTACGGCTCATTTTCCTAAACTCCACTTCAGGATTGTGTAAACTGTTGATCTCCAAGCCAAAGGCACAGGTGCCAATGACATCGGTGGTGAAACGGGCCACTAAATCGCGTACCTCCATTACCGGAGAGGTGGCCAGAGATTTGTTGGCCACTTCCATCAGTTTATCGCCAATTTCCATAACCAATGGAAACATGGCTTTCATCTTTCCCGAGGTGAATGTGGGTGATAACTTGTTGCGCATATAGCGCCATTTGTCGCCTTCCAAATTCAATAGATGACCGGTTAGTGGGTCATCCTCTGCATTGTTATACAAGCCTCGATCAATAAATTTTGAAAAATCTTTGACAAGTATATGCTTCATTAGAACTGGATCCAAAACAAAAACAGCAGGTTTGGTAAACCAATAGAACCCCACAAAGGGGCTAAAATTTTTAAATTTCTCATAATACTCCTTTATGATTTGACTGTAGCTTCTGCTTGACATTATCCCCTCAACGTTGCCCAACAGCCAATGGGGAGTATCGCAGGCGACGCCCTGATCTCGCCAATACGCCAATTGTTTTCGTTTTTTATAACCCAAATAGACGAACAAGAAAATCACACAGGCCAATAGAATTGTGGAAACGCTCATTGTTGCAGAGTTTTTAGAACTGTGGAAGAAAAAAAACAAAGAACTTGTTTAACCGAAATATTTTTTGTGAGCGCCTATGAACTTGTCAGAGAAAACACTTTAACGCTACTGAGAACCCCAAAACAAGTAGCACCCATATATAGCCAATTGGTTGAAGCTCGCTTAGAGCTTTTAATACCATTTAGCATAGCATGGAGAGTGTTCTAACTTCATCACTCCGTTTGTTACGTCATACAAGTTTGTCAAACAGACCATACGAGTATATGCATATTCTAAAGCCATGCCTATCTGTGTTGAACTAATCTGTCTGTCTGTCGAAAACGATCAGAGTTTCCAAGTCTAAGGCTAGTCACGAGTAGCCGGGCATTAATGATCTCCGTCGGTTGGTATATTAGCTGGGCTATATTGCAGCATACTTAGATGAAGCTTCCCCACAAACCGATTGCGATTTGAGTTCTAAAGCACCCAAAAATACAAACTCTAATCTATTTTATCGAAAATATTCTCCTATGACTTCTTCATCTCAACCTAAACAAGTAAAGAGGCATTAAGTTTGGTTTTATATGTAAATCACGGGCGGGCCCTCCCCTTACCTCAATTTTCAAAAACGTCAGATCATGGAGTTGTATGCCACCTCATGGTACCTCAAAAACACAAACTTGCCGTAAAATGCTGGGGCCAACTAACCTGGGGGGACGCCCCAACTCAAAACCCACCTGAACGGACATGTTTACCGTCTGGGACAATGGGTATCAAATGAAAGGTATTTAAGAGTACAGTACGAACTTGGTATAAAAATGTCACTCTTAGGGTCGGGGGGTCCCCCACCCCCAAAAACAGGACACTTTTACCACTTTGGGCAATATGAGTATCAAATGCAAGATATTTAAAAGTAGAGTACCAATCTAAGATGAATATTTATTTCTTGGTGTCTGAGAGGCCTTTCCAAGGAGGTCAAAAGGCCTAACATAAGTCACTGTGACAAATTTCAGCGAAATCGGACTACAAATGTGCCTTTTATGGAGCCAAGACTTTAAATGGAGAGATCGGTCTATATGGCAGCTTTATCCAAATCTGGACCGATCTGGGCCAAACTCAAGAGGTATGTCGAAGGCCCAAACGCAACTCACTGTCCCAAATTTCAGCAAAATCGGACAATAAATACGCCTTTTATGGGTCCAAGACTATAAATCGAGATATATTTAAATCTGGACCGATCTGGGCCAAATTGACGAAGGATGTTGAAAGGCCTAACACAAGTCACTGTCCCAAATTTCAGCGAAATCGGATAATAAATGTGGCTTTTATGAGGCTAAGACTATAAATCGGAGGGTCGGTCTATATGGCAGCTATATCCAAATCTGAACCGATCTTGGCCAAATTAATGAAGGATGTCGAAGGGCCTAATGCAACCCACTGTCCCAAATTTCAGCAAAATCGGATAATAAATGTGGCTTTTATGGGCCTAAGACCCTAAATCGGAGGATCGGTCTATATGGCAGCTATATCGAAATCTGAACCGATCTGGGTCAAATTGAAGAACAATGTCGAAGGGCCTAACACAACTCACTGACCCAAATTTTAACAAAATCGGATAATATATGTGGCTTTTATGGGCCTAAGACCCTAAATCAGAGGATCGGTCTATATGGGGGCTGTATCAAGATATAGTCCGATATAGCCCATGTTCGAACTTAGCCTGCTTATGGACAAAAAAAGAATCTATGCAAAGTTTCAGCTCATCTCTATTTTTAAAGAATTTAGCGTGATTTCAACAGACAGACGGGCAGACTGACGGACAGACGGACGGACATGGCTAGATCGACTTAAAATGACATGACCATAGGGTTTTAGACGCATATTTCGAGGTGTTACAAACAGAATGACGAAATTTGTATACCCCCATCCTATGGTGGAGGATATAAAAAAGAGGCCCCTTATATTTAAGCTTAAACGTGAATCGGGCAGCATCATTGATATATTAGAAGTTTGCCCCTATACTTTAATAGAATGTTCATGAGCAAGTTTGCATTTTTCACAGGGTCGAAGATTAACACTTTGAGGTGTTACGAGCGAAATGTCTAGTTTAGTGTACCCATCCTAGGTACAATAATAACAGGTATGGCTTCGCAGAAGAAAGTCTTGTACAGGCAGTTTTGATCGACTCAGACAATAGTCAAGGCAAAAAGTTGTTATTTCGAGCAAAAATTAACGGATTTAGAAATTTAGTTTTCTTTCAAACATTTTTATACCCACCCACCATAGGATGGGGGTATACTAATCGAGTCATTCCATTTGAAACATCTTGAAATATTGCTGTAGGACCCCATATAGTATATATTGGTTTGCCCAAAAAGTAATTGCGGATTTTTTAAAAGAAAGTAAATGCATTTTTAGTAAAACTTAGAATGAACTTTAATCAAATATACATTTTTAACACTTTTTTTCTAAAGCAAGCTAAAAGTAACAGCTGATAACTGACAGAAGAAAGAATGCAATTACAGAGTTACAAGCTGTGAAAATATTGAACATCCGAGCGATCACGGAATGGGTGAAGTGGTGTGATGCTAACACGAAGACGTCGAGTGTGAATATCTTTACCGACAGTAAAATTGCCATGCGGGCAATAACAACCAGGACGGTAAGGTCACGAATAGTCTTGCAGTGTAAGAAGGAGATCAACGCTTTCTCTGAGGATGATAAAATCCGCATCGTTTGGGTGCGGGTCATATGGGAGTAAGGGGAAATGAAAGGGCAGACGTTTTGGAGGTGAAGGCCTGAGAACTGTCGTCAATAAACTTTGTAGCCCGTAGCCTTTCGGGTCGACGCAATCCGAGTTAAGGTAGTGGGCGACGGATGCGCATGCAACATTGTGGAACAGCGAAACGATGGGTAGGACGGTGAAAATCCTATGGAGGAATCCAGATCGTGAGAAGATAAGGCTATTACTGAAAGGAAGGAAAAAGGAGGTCATTATAGCTATTGTTATCATAACGGGTCGGCTCACTTATGTAAAATCGGTGCGGCAAGTGATGGCATGTGTAGGGCATGCGGGGAAGATGATAAGACGATGGAGCATTTCCTTTGTTATTGCCAGGCTTTCGCGTCTAACAGATACCGGCACTTAGGTAGAGGCACAATACCACACATGAACCAACTTAGGGAAGTGGCATGAAACACAATTTAGGATTTTTTAGGTAGCACTGAATTGCTAACTTTAAATTTTCTTTTTAGAGGTTACTTTATAGTTTTTAGAGCGCACAACCAGCCGATTACTGGATTAGGTGTATGTCCATAGTGGCATGGGCCGGATTAATATCTGCACCCTCTTTTCAACCTAACCCAACCCAACCTAGTATTGAACATTGGGAAGTGCAAATGGGCCATATCGCTTCAGATTTAGATATAGCTCCCATATAAACCGATCTCCCGATTTGATTTATTGAGCTCCTAGAAGCCTAAATTTTTTGTCCGATTTGGCTGAAATTTTGCACATACTGTCCAGTTATGAGTTTCTCCAACTGTGCCAAGTACGGTCCAAATCGGCCAAGAACCTGTTATAGCTTCCATATAAACCGATCTCCCGATTTGACTTCTTGAACCCCTGGAAGCCTCAATTTTCATTCGATTTGGCTGAAATACGGTCCAAATCGCTCTATAACCAGATATAGCTCCCATATTTTAGCAGAATCCATGGTGGTGGGTTCCCAAGATTTGGCACGGCCAAACTTAGCACGCTTTTACCTGTTGTTATCAATAAAAAATATTTTCAATTTTATCCTCAATTAATATCAGGTTAATATCGGCAACCATTTCTTTGAAATAATTTCTTAATACATTCACATTTCATGTCTATTACAATTTCTCAACTTTCAAATAGATACCACTCTCCGAGGACACCAGGAAACTCTTCTTATCGTATGTCATGGGAATCGGTGTCTGCTCACAGGTGGAAAACTTAAAGTTCTTTAACAGCAAGGCCAAGCCAACCAATGTCTGCATTTTGCCAAAACGCAAGCCAATGCAATTTCTGGGTCCTTCGCCAAAGGATAAATTTAATATAGAATCACGTGCGGCCACCTTTACGGGAATAAAGTTGTCAGGATTGAAAACATTGGGTTGGGGAAAATAGCGTTCATCTCGGTGTATGGCACATGCTGGTATAACGACAAACATTCCCTTTTTGATTACATAATGAGGATGGTCAGGCACAACATAATCCTCCAGAGCCCTACGCAGAAGAGCAGATATAACGGTGTAAAGTCTAAGGGTTTCTGTAAAAAAAAAAAATAAACAACAACAAGCCAAAGTTTTAAACAAATCATTAACAATTGGAATCTACTATAAAGGTGTAAAGTTAACAGTTTTTTAATACGTTATGAAAATGTTAAAACTTCGATGAGAGTTTCAAACTCATCGTCATTACTGTATTTCAGCTACGGCTGTGATATGCCTCATATATCGACTTACCCTCTATGACTTGATCCAAATACACCAATTCCTTCATGCACTCATAGGTAAACTGCCCTCCATGTTTCTCCAAAACTTGCTCAACCTCTTGCCTAGCCTTCTGTTGCACTTTTTGATTTTGGGCCAACTCATATAAAGCAAAGGACATAGTGGTCGATGAAGTTTCAAAGCCAGCTAACAGAAAGAAGAAAGCCTGCGCAGCTATCTGACCAAATGTCAGATTGGTCATCTCTTCTCCTGTTTCACTTTTCATCAATTTGTTGTTCTTCAAATCGATTAGCATATCCATGAAATCATTGCGTTTCACATTATTCTGCTCTCTATAGTCTACAGTGTTACGGACAATATCTAGGAAAAACTCTTCAACATCGGCCACAGTTTCCTTGACATGAAGGCGACGCGAGAGTTCAGGAAAACTGAAACGTAGCATAAACCCCAAAGTGCCATAACGCTTTTCCACGATTGCTTTGCGGCTCATGCGACGAAATTCAACATTTGGATTGTGTAGACTGTCAATTTCAAGGCCAAAGGCGCAAGTTCCAATGACATCGGTGGTAAAGCGAGCGACCAAATCGCGCACCTCCAACACCTGATCAGAGACAAGAGTCTTGTGGAAAACTTCGATTAAATCATTGCCCAATTTAGTAACCAATGGGAACATGACCTTCATTTTGCCCGACGTAAAGGTGGGTGAGAGTTTGTTGCGCATATGGCGCCACTTGGCTCCATCCAAGTTAACAAGTTGTGCCGACAAAGGATCATCTTCCTCATTGGTGTATAGACCACGATCCGTGAACTTTGAGAAATCTTTGATCATTATGTGTTTAATCAAATTCGGTTCCATAACAAAGACAGCCAGTTTGGAGAACCAATAGAAACCGACAAAGGGTCCCGCTAATCTGAATTTGGCATAATAATCACTAATTATATGATTTAAAGGCTTCGAAGTTCCTAAACCTGCAACACTACCCATTAACCAATTGGGTGGCTCACAGGCAACACCCAAGTCCTTCCAATAATTGAAATGTTTTCGCATCCTTAATCCAATGTACACAAGAAGCCCGGCTAATGTGGCCAATAGAATCTCTATTACGGACATTGTCCAGTAAGTTGGCATCCATCAACAAAATTAAGAAATTTAATCTACTTTCGATAAGAGATACTGCCGGATAGAACTTGGGGCTTTTAAAGTTAAAGCGCTACTGAAGTAAATTTAAAGATATTCAAGCTTTTTGTGCGATGTTCAACAATGATTTTAGTGGAAGAGAGGATGCTTAGAAAACGCCTTCTCTCTCTCTCTCTAACTCTCTCTCTTTCTCTTCTTCCTTGGTTAATGGGAGATGCAGTTGAGTTTTAATTTGTATTTTTATACACACCACCATAGGATTGGGGTTATATTTATTAAGTCAATCCGTTTGCAATACATCGAAGAAGCGATTTCCGACCCTACAAAGTATATATATTTCCGATCGTCGTAAAATAACTCCAATCGTCGTAAAAAAACGTTTTAACGTGTGTCTGTCCGTCCGTCTGTTGTAATCACTCTACAGCCTTCAAAAAGACGAGATATTGAGCTGAAATTTGGCACAGATACGTCTTTTTGATGCACGCTGGTTAAGTTCTTGAACGGTCCAAATCGGACCATATTTGCATATAGCTGCTATATAGACCGATCTACCAGTAAAGGATCGAATGCCCATAAATGCCTTATTTTGTATCCGATTTCGCTAAAATTTTAAACAAAAGGTAGTTTTGGGCCTCCTAACAAAGTACCCAAATATGGTTCAGATCGGACTATATTTAGATATAGGTGCCATATAGACCGATCTGTCGATAAAGGGTCTGAAGCCCATAAAAGCTTTATTTATTGCTCAATTTCGTTGAAATTTGAAACAGTGGGCCATTTTAAGCCTTCCGACATCTGACCTAAGCATGGTGTAGATCGGACTATATCTAGATATAGCTGTCATATAGACCGAATTGCCGATAAAAGGTCTGAAGCCCATAAAAGCTTTAGTTTTCAACCGATTTCGCTGAAATTTGAAACAGTTGAAACAGGCCTCTCAACTTTGAATCTTAATATCGTTTAGATCGGACTATATCAAAATATAGCTGCCATATAGACCGACTTACCGATAAATAGTCTGACACCTATAAAAGCTTTAGTTTTCAACCGATTTCGCTGGAATTTGAAGCAGTGAATAGTTTTAGGCCTTCCAACATAGGACCCAAATATGGTTCAGATCGGACTATATTTAGATATAGCTGCCATATAGACCGATCTGCCGATAAAGGGCCTGAAGCCCATAAAAACTTTATTTTTTATCCGATTTCGCTGAAATTTGAAACAGTGAATAGTTTCAAGCCTCTCAACTTTGAATCTAAATATGGTTCAGATCGGACGACATTTAGATATAGCTGCCATATAGACCGATTTACCGATAAAGGGTCTGAAACCTATAAAAGCTTTAGTTTTCAACCGATTTCGCTGGAATTTGAAGCAGTGAATAGTTTTAGGCCTTCCAACATAGGACCCAAATATGGTACAGATCGGACGACATTTAGATATAGCTGCCATATAGACCGATCTGCCGATAAAGGGTCTGAAGCCTATTAAAGCTTTATTTTTTATCCGATTTCGCTGAAATTTAAAACAGTGAGTAGTTTAAGGCCTCCTAATATAAGACCCAAATATAGTTCAGATCGGACTATATTTAGATATAGCTGTTATATAGACCGATCTGCCGATATAGGGTCTGAAGTCAATAAAAGCATTTTTATACCCACCACCGAAGGATGGGGGTATATTCATTTTGTTTGCAACACACCGAAATATCCATTTCCGATCCTATGAACTATTGTATATATATTCTTGATCAGCGTAAAAATCTCAGACGATCTAGCCATATCCGTCCGTCAGTCTGTTGATATCACGCTACAGTTCTTAAAAATAGAGATATTGAGCTGAAACTTTGCACAGATTCTTCTTTTGTTCATAACCAGGTTAAGTTCGAAGATGGGCTATATCGGACTATATCGTGTTATAGCCCCCATATAGACCGATCGGCCGATTAGGGGTCTTAGACCCATAAAAGCCACATATATTATCCTATTTTTCTGAAATTTGGAAATGTGAGTTCTGTTAGGCCCTTCGACATCCGTCGTCAATTTGGCCCAGATCGGTCCAGATTTGGATATGGCTGCCATATAGACCGATCCTCCGATTTAGGGTCTTAGGCCCATTAAAGCCACATTTAATATTCGATTTTGCTGAAATTTGAGACAGTGAGTTGTGTAAGGCCCCTCGACATCCATCGTCACTTTGGCCCAGATCGGTCCAGATTTGGATATAGCTGCCATATAGACCAATCCCCCGATTAGGGGACTTAAGCCGATAAAAGCCATATTTATTATCCGATTTTGCTGAAATTTGGGAAAGTGAGTTTTGTTAGGCCCCTCGACGTCCTACGCCAATTTGGCCCAGATCGGTCCAGGATTAGATATAGCTGTCATATAGACCGATCCCCCGATTTAGGGTCTTAGGCCCATAAAAGCCACATTTATTATACGATCTTGCTGAAATTTGAGACAGTGAGTTGTATTAGGCCCTTCGACATCTTTCTTGAATTTGGCTCTGATCGCTTCAGATTTGGATATAGCTGCCATATAGACCCATCCCCCGATTAGGGGACTTAGGCCCATAAAAGCCACATTTATTATCCGATTTTACTGAAATTTAAGACAGTGAGTTGTCTTCGGCCCTTCAAAATCTTTCGTCAATATGGCCTAGAGCGGTTCAGATTTGGATATAGCTGCCATATAGACCGATCTCTCGATTTAAGGTTTTGGGCCCGTAAAAGGCGGATTTATTCTCCGATTTCGCCGAAATTTGGGACAGTGCTTTGTGTTAGGTTCTTCGACGTTTTTCTGCAACTTGACTCAAATCGATCCAGGTTTGGATATAGCTGCCATGTAGACCGATATCTCGATTTAAGGTTTTAAGTCCATAAAAGACGCATTTATTGTCCGATTTCGCCGAAATTTGGGACAGAGCGTTGGGTAAGGCTCTTTTTTGCAACTTGGCCCAAATCGATCCAGATTTGGGTATAGCTGCCATGTAGACCGATTTCTCGATTTAAAGTCTTGGCCCCATAAAAGACACATTTATAATCCGATTTCACTGAAATTTAACATAGTGACTTATGTTAGGCTTTTCGACATCCATGTCGTATATGGTTCAGATCGGTGTATTTTTAGAGATAGCTACTTAACGCCTTTTTACTTATTTCTATCATTGCCACAATATATATAAATTTTAGTCGAAATTCTACATATCAAATTGAAGCAATTTTTAGTTTCGACGACTAAGCTTGCATTTAGGATAGGGTATCAAGAGGTCGCCTTTTTCCCTCCATAGCGCCTCCTTAATTATTTTATTCATTATGACTCATATTTGATATCCACTACAATTTCTCAACTTTCAAGTAAATACCACTCTCCGAGGATACTAGAAAACTCTTCTTGTCGTATTTCATGGGAATCGGTGTCCTCTCACAAGTGGAAAATTTGAAATTCTTCAAAAGCAAAGCCAATCCCACCAATGTTTGCATTTTGCCAAAACGCATACCAATACAATTTCGTGGTCCTTCGCCAAAGGATAAATTTAATATAGAATCTCGTGCGGCCACCTTTTCGGCACAAAAATTATCAGGATTGAAGACATTCGGTTGGGGAAAGTAACGTTCATCTCGGTGTATGGCTCCCGCTGGTATAACGACAATCATTCCCTTTTTAATTACATATTGTGGATGATTGGGTACAACATAATCCTCCAAAGCCATACGAATAAGAGCAGACCCAATGGTGTAAAGTCGAAGGGTTTCTGAAAAAAATCGAAAAAAAACGAAATCTTTATGAAAGAACATCAAGAGAACAGAATGAGCATATCAAATCATAAATCAACTGCTAATATGAGTACATCATTAGC
Organism: Stomoxys calcitrans; assembly: GCF_963082655.1. Classification (NCBI taxonomy): domain Eukaryota; kingdom Metazoa; phylum Arthropoda; class Insecta; order Diptera; family Muscidae; genus Stomoxys; species Stomoxys calcitrans. The sequence goes on along the minus strand of NC_081556.1, from coordinate 34,152,458 downwards.
ATTTGGAACAGTACCGGCTAAAAACCCAGCCTTTGTCACCCCTGGATATTTGTTCCATATCGCAACCGCTTTCGCATTACTTCGAAATGGACCCCTTATCTGGTGATTATCCATATCATCTTCATTGTGTCTGCATCCAGACCTCCGCATTCGTACCCTACGCCGCTGCGTCCAGGTCTACCCTCTTCCTGCGCAGTACTTGTTCGGTGTATCTCATGACCGCCTCCCACTTACTCTCGTCTTCCAGCATTCTCTGGACTAATGTCCCAGACGAAATGTCACCAATTGTTCCTTCCAATTCCCTGCGTCTTTCCACCCAACGCTCGCACTGGAATAATGTGTGGTCCACATCATCTAAAACTTCTAGCCAGTCGACCGAACCATGCCTTACCGGGAAAAATTATTTTTCGCCCGAACCATTCGTATGTGGAATCAACTTCCGGCTAATGTCTCTCTCACCGACATTGACGTTCAGAAATTTATGACGAATATCAATTAACACTGGAGGACACCGAAGCGCAGAGCTTAGCATGTCCGCCTATGACGCTCTACGCCCGGGTTCGAATCCTGGCGAGACCATAAAAAAAAAATTTCAGCAGTGGTTTTCCCATCATAATGCTGGCAACATTTGTGAGGTACTAGGCCATGTAAAACTTCTCTCCAAAGAGATGTCGCACCACGGCATGCCGTTCGGACTCGGCTTATCATTGAGCTTAAACTCGAATAGGACTGCACTCATTGATATGTGAGAAGTTTGCCCGTGTTCCTTAGTGGAATGTTCATGGATAAAATTTTCATTTGAACCAGGAGGCAAAGCTGTCGGCTACAATGTGCTACGTAAGGATCCCTTAAGGAATGAAGGTTAGGGATTGGCCTTCGTGATGCACCATTCCGTGCAGTATAGACCCATCTCTACTGCGCCTGGCGTAAGTGACCCCTACATGGAGTGCATGGGGATAGCAGCCAGGTCCGGTACTGCCGAGATAGAGCTATACAACGTGTGCTGTTGGTGGCTGTATCCCAATTTATGGCCAAGCTTACAAGCCCGACATAAGTGGGCTACTATCTGGCCACAATCGTCTGGTTCTATGAGACTTTAATGCGCATCACATTTCTTGGCATTCTACCCAAGGTTACGACCAGCGGGGCATAGGTCAGGTTAAGCAAGGCAGTCTGCTATCAGACTCACTTAGACGTTTTCGTCCATTGTGATACCATAGGAACAGACGAAGGAAGATACCCTCTAATTCCTACCGTTGAACCATACAGATCGCTTTAGAAAGCCCAATAACTTGCGAATGTTCATATCCGCTAAATCAGACAGGTTCTCAAAGAAATGATAACCTAAAGAGGAACTCCTTCGGAGTGCTAGTGCGGGACACACATACAGAAGGTGTTCTATAGTCTCTCCTTCTTCGATGTCCTCACAGCTTCTGCAAAAGTCGTTGCTGGCAACCTTCAGTCTGTCAGCATGTTTTCCGTTTAGACAGTGACCTGTCATGACGGCCACAATGACTGAGACGTCTTTTCTAGCCAATGGCAGCAAAGCAGTAGACCTCTTCAAGTCTAGACAAGGCCAAATAGTTTTGGAATGCTCACAGCCACCTCTTTGTGACCATCTATCATTCATTGTACTTCGGGCCTGGTCCTGAAAACGCAAGCTCATCCGCTTTACAATTCCCAGGGATATCTATGTGGCCCGGAACAGGTTCAGCCATCTTGTTGAGAGATCTGCGACAGTCGAGGGCGGTTTTTGTGTTCAGATATACATTCTCCAGGGATTTAATAGCTGTCAGGCTGTCTGAGAAGATATTTATGATAATCGTCGTATTGACATTATATCTTAGCCATTCCACCACTTCCTTAATTGCAAGGATCTCTGCTGGATACACACTGCAGTGGTCGATATGACCAGTTCTAGATCTTTAGAGTACACCCAAAAGCCCACCTTTCATCAAAAAGCGTGGCATAGCTTAGGCAGAGCAGATTGAAGGCTCCACGTTTCGCACGGTGAACGTGGAAGTCCCCCCCTAGGATTACGAGGGGGTGTAGCAGCTAACCAGACATTTCCATTGCATCCCCTGATCTCCTAAATGACGAATCATAGTCCTTAATTTTTATGGGATCACAACACCTTTTCATAATTCTACCCATCGACCGACCACCTGACTTCATAACGTCTGAGAGCTGGACGTTTATCAATCAGGAGAAGGCAGATTGGGCCGGCTTCAGAGAGTACACCAATCGCCGATTCAATGAACAGATACCCCCTTGAAATATGTTAGTTGCCGAAATTCCGAGGCATCATAACGCTGCAGCCCCAGTCCCATCCTATGGTGAAGGTTATAACAATCTGCTACAACAACAATAAAATATTTCCCTCTTATTGACAACTCCCTTATGCCGACTTACCTTCTATGACTTGATCCAAATACACCAATTCCTTCATACACTCATAGGTAAACTGCCCTCCATGTTTCTCCAAAACTTGATCAACCTCTTGCCTAGCCTTCTGTTGCACTTTTTGATTTTGGGCCAACTCATACAAAGCAAAAGACATGGTGGTCGATGAGGTTTCATAGCCTGCTAACAAAAAGACAAAAGCCTGGGCAGCTATCTGGCCAAATGTCAGATTGGTCATTTCTTCTCCTGTTTCACTTTTCATCAATTTGTTGTTCTTCAAATCGATTAGCATGTCCATGAAATCATTGCGTTTCACATTATTCTTCTCTCTATAGTCTACAGTGTTTCGCACAATTCCTAGGAAAAACTCTTCCACATCCGCCGCAGTTTCCTTGATATGAAGGCGGCAGGAGAGCTCAGGGAAACTGAAACGTATCATAAAACCTAAGGCACCATTACGCTGTTCCACAAATGCTTTGCGGCTCATGCGACGAAATTCAACATTAGGATTATGTAGACTGTCAATTTCAATGCCAAAGGCACAAGTTCCAATGACATCGGTGGTAAAGCGAGCCACCAAATCACGCACCTCCAACACCTGATCTGAGGCAAGAGTTTTGTGGAAAACTTCGATTAAATCATTGCCTAATTTGGTAACCAATGGGAACATGACCTTCATTTTGCCCGACGTAAAGGTGGGTGAGAGTTTATTGCGCATATTACGCCACTTGGCTCCATCCAATTTAACAAGTTGCCCCGACAAAGGATCATCTTCCTCATTGGCGTATAGACCACGATCCGAGAACTTTGAGAAATCTTTGATCAGTATGTGTTTAATCAAATTCGGTTCCATAACAAAGACAGCCAGTTTGGAGAACCAATAGAAACCCGCAAAGGGTCCAGTTAATCGGAATTTTTTATAATAATCACCAACGATCTGATTGAAAGGCTTCGAAGTTGAAAACCCTGCAACACTACCCATTAACCAGCTGGGCGGCTCACAGGGAACACCCAAGTCCTTCCAATAATTGAAGTGTTTTCGCACCCTTAGTCCAATGTATATAAGAAGCCCGGCTAACGTGGCCAATAGAACTGCTATTACTGTCATTGTCTATTGCGTTGGTATGATCTTCAAATAATTAGGAAATTTATTCTTCTTTCGTTAATAGCAAGTTCCGTAAAGAATTTATGGCTGTCGATGTTAAAGCTATACTCAAGAGAATTCAAAATTGTTGTAGCTTTTTGTGCCATGTTCAACAATGATTTGTGTGGCAGAGTGGATGTCCAAAAGTCTTTTCTCGCTCTTTGAGTAGTGGGAGAAGCAGTTGAATTTTAATTGGATTTTTCGAATTTTTAAAGTATCAACAATAAAAAATCATCTAAACAAAATAAGTTTGTGTTAATTGTTAATTGATGAGAACAAGTAGCTTTCTACTTAATTCAAACAACTTTATGACGCAACAATACCCAAGACAATCAACGATTCATTTCCATTCATGTTTCCATTCGCATTTCAAAATAGCTTTGCCGACCGATCTTAACAAGCAGTTTTTTATACCCACCCCCGTAGGACAGGGGGTATATTCATTTTGTCATTCCGTTTGCAACACATCGAAATATCCATTTCCGACCCAATAAAGTATATACAATATATTACTGATCAGCGTAAAAATATAAGAAGATCTAGCCATGTCCGTCCGTCTGTCTGTCTGTTCGTCTGTCTGTCCGTCCATCTGTCCGTCCGACTGTCCGTCCGTCCGTCCGTCCGTCCGTCCGTCTGTAGGTCCATCTGTCCGTCCGTCTGTCCGTCCGTCTGTCAGCCAGTCTGTCCCTCCGTCTGTCCGTCCGCCTATCCGTCCATCTGTCCGTCCGTCTGTCCATCCGTCTGTCTGTCCGTCTGTCTGTCCGTCTGTCTGTCCGTCTGTCTGTCCGTCTGTCTGTCCGTCTGTCTGTCCGTCTGTCTGTCCGTCTGTCTGTCCGTCCGTCTGTCTGTTGAAATCACGCTACAGTCTTTCAAAATAAAGATATTGAGCTGAAACTTAGCACACATTTTTTTTTGTCCATATGCAGGTTAAGCTCGAAGATGGGCTATAACGGACTATATATTGATATAGCCCCCATATAGACCGATCCGAAAATTAAGGGTCTTAAGCCTATAAAAGCCACATTTATTATCCGATTTTACTGAAATTTGGAACAGTGCGTTGTGTAAAGCCACTCGACATCCTTCTTCAATTTGGCCCAGATTGGTTCAGATTTGGATGTAGCTGCTATATAGACCGATCCTCCGATTTAGGGTCTTAGGCCAATAAAAGCCACATTTATTATCCGATTCTGCTGAAATTTGGGACAGTGAGTTGTGTTAGGCCCCTAGACAGCCTTCGCCAATTTGGCTCAGATCGGTTAAGATTTGGATATAGCTGTTATATAGACCGATCTTCCGATTTAGGGTCTTAGGCCCATAAAAGCCACATTTATTATCCGATTTTGCTGAAATTTGGAACAGTGAGTTGTGTTAGGCCCCTAGACAGCCTTCGCCAATTTGGCTCAGATCGGTCAAGATTTGGATATAGCTGTCATATAGACCGATCTTCCGATTTAGGGTCTTAGGCCCATAAAAGCTACATTTATTGTCAGATTTTGCCAAAATTTGGCACAACGAGTTTTGTATGGCCCATCGACATCCTTTTTCAATTTGGCTCAGATTGGTTCAGATTTGGATGTAACTCCTATGTAGACCCATCCTCCGATTTAGGGTCTTAGGCCCATAAAATCCACATTTATTGTCAGATTTTGCCATAATTTGGCACAGTGAGTTTTGTAAGGCTCTTCGAAATCCTTCTTCAATTTGGATCAGATCGGTGGAGATTTAGATATAGCTGCCGTATAGACCGATCTCTCGATTTATATTTTTGGGCCCATTAAAGGCGCATTTATTGTCCGATTTCGCCGAAATTTGGGACCGTGAGTTATGTTAGGCTCCTGACATCCTTCTTCAATTTTGCTCAGATCGGTGCAGATTCGGATATAGCTGCCATATAGACCGATCTCTCGATTTAAGGTTTTGGGCCCATAAAAAGCACATTTATTGTCCGATGTCGCCGAAATTTTGGACAGTGAGTTAAGTTAAGCCCCTCGACATATTTCTGCAATTTGGCTCAGATCGGTCCAGATTTAAATATAGCTGCCATATAAACCCATTTCTCGATTTAAGGTTTTGGGCCCATAAAAGGCGCATTTATTGTCCGATTTCACCGAAATTTGAAACAGTGAGTTGTGTAAGGCCCTTCGACTTTCTTCTTCAATTTGGCTTAGATCGGTCCAGATTTTGATCTAACTGCCTTATAGACCCATATCTCGATTTAAGGTTTTGAGGCCATAAAGGGCGAATTTATTGTCCGATTTCGCCGAAATTTGGGACAGTCTTGGCCCAAATCGGTCCCAATTTGGATATACGCGTAAAGAAGGGCAAAAGTCGGACGCTGCCGACCGTATAACACCCTAAACCTACCCTGTAGGTACAAAGTGGGAGCAATATCCAATTCTGAACCAATTTTGTTGGACTTCGGCGAATTTCTTCAGATGGACTATAAAATAATCCGTATCAAATTTCGAAAAAATATGTTCAAACTGTAATCATTACGGTTGATAAATGAAAACATTACTGCAAAATACACAAAATCTAACGAAAATATATATGGGAGCTATTTCTAATTCTAAACCGATTTTAAGCAAACTTCTCAGATAATGTGTTAGTCGTCGAGGAAAGCGTTTTGCAAAATTTTCGCAAGATGGGTAAAACAATGCGCTCGCAGTGGCTCTTGAAGTGAAAATCGGGCGTTATACATTTATGACAGCTCTATCTATATCTGGGGCGATTCACTCGAAATTCACCTGTAATGGCGAGAGTCATAAGAAAATCCCTTCTGCCATATTTCGGGAAAATCGGTTAACAAATGAGCGTTTTATTGCAATATTTCTCAAAATAGGACCAACATGTATATGAGAGCTATACCTAAATCTGAACCGATTTCGAGAAAACTTCTCACATACTGTGGCAGTCGTCGACGAAAGCGTTTTGCAAAATTTTGACAAGATGTGTCAATAAATGCGCTTGCTGTGACTCCAGCAGTTAAAATCGGGCGATATCTATATATGAGAGCTATATCTAAATTTGAACCGATTTCTATGAAACTCATCAGTGATGTCAAGAGTCAAAAGGAAATCCTTCTTGCCAAATTTCTAGAGAATCGGTCAGCCAATGACCATTTTATTGCAATATTACTGCAAATCGGACGAACATATATATAGGAGCTATATTTATATCCGAAACGACTTTGACCAAACTTTACAGACATTATGAATGTCGTCAAAGAAATCGTTTTACGAAGTTTTGGGAAGATTGGTCAATAAATTCGCTTGCAGTGGCTCTGGAAGTGAAAATCGGCCGACATATATATATGAGAGCTATATCTCAATCTGTGCCGATTTCTATGAAATTCACCAGTAATGTCGAGAGTCATAAGAAAAAACTTCCAGCCAAAATTCGAGAAAATCGGTACTCAAATTACCATTTCATTGCAATATTACTGCATATCAGACGAACATATATATGGGAGCTATATCTATATCTGAACCGACTTTGACCAAACTTTATAGACATTGTGAAAGCCGTCAAAGAAAGCATTGTACGAAGTTTTGGGAAGATCGGTCAATTAATGCGCTTGCAGTGGCTCTGGGAGTGAAAATCGGGCGATATATATATATATAGGAGAGCTATATCTAAATCTGTACCGATTTCTAGGAAATTCACCAGTAATATCGAGATTCATAAGAAAAACCTTCCAGCCAAAATTCGAGAAAATCGGTTCACAAATTACCGTTCCATTGCATTATTACTGCAAATCGGGCGAACATATATATGGGAGCTATATCCAAATCTGAACCGATATTTTCCACGTTCAATAGGCTTCGTCTCTAGGCCGAAAAACATGCCTATACCAAATTTGAAGACAATCGGATGAAAACTGCAATCTATACTTTGTACACAATTTATCATGGACAGGCAAACAGACAGACAGACGAACATGGCTAAATCGAATCAGAAAGTGATTCTGAGTCGATCGGTATACCTATCAATTGGTCTATCTCTCTTCCTTCTGGGTGTTAGAAATAAATGCACTAAGTTATAATACCCTTTACCACAGTAGTAGTATAGGGTATAAAGAGTTCTCTACTACCAAAGACCTGTTATTGCTGTCCTATGGGTTGCCCAAAAAGTAATTGCGCATTTTTTAAAAGAAAATAAATGCTTTTTTTAATAAAACTTAGAATGAACTTTAATCAAATATACTTATTTATACACTTATTTTCTAAAGCAAGCTAAAAGTAACAGCTGATAACTGACAGAAGAAAGAATGCAATTACAGAGTCACAAGCTGTGAAAAAATTTGTCAACGCCGACTATATGAAAAGTCCGCAATTACTTTTTGGGCAACCCAATATTTTATCCTGACCGGCCTTTGCATATTGTTCTTAATTCCTTTTTATACCCTCCACCATAGGATTGGTGTATACTAATTTCGTCATTCTGTTAGTAACACCTCGAAATATGCGCCTAAGGCAGCATAGAGTATATATATATTCTTGATCGTCATGACATTTGAAGTCGATCTAGCATCTGTCCGTCCTTCCGTCTGTCTGTCGAAAGCACATTAACTTTCGAAGGAGCATAGCTAGCCGCTTGAAATTTTGCGAAATACTTTTTATTAGTGCAGGTCGGTTGGGATTGAGAAAGGGCAAAATCGGTCCATGTTTTGATATAGCTGCCATATAAGCCGATTTTGGGTCTTGACTTCTTGAGTCAAGCTGTCAGCTGCCCCTAGAGGGCGCAATTCCTATCCAATTTGGCTGAAATTTTGCATGAGGTGTTTTGTTGTAGCTTCGAACAACTATGCTAAGTATGCTTCAAATTGGTTCCTGACCTGATATAGATGTCATATAAACCGATCTTGGGTCTTGACTTCTTGAGCCGCTAGATGGCGCAATTCTCATCCACATAAGCTGAAATTTTGGGTGAGGTGACTTCCAATAACTGTACCTAGTATGGCGCAAATCGCTCTATAAACTGACATAGCTCCCATATAAACCTATCTCCCGATTTGACTTCTTGAGCTCTTACAAGCCGCAATTTTTTTCCAATTTGGCTGAAATTTTGCATGTAGGGTTTTGTTATGACTTCCAACAAATGTGTTGAGTTCGGTTCAAATCGGTCTATAACTTGGTATAGCTTCCATATAAACCGATCTTCCGATTTGATTTATTGAGTCCTTACATGCAGCAAAAGTGATCCGATTTGGCTGAAACTTTGTAGCTGCTATATAAACCGATCTTGGATCTTGACTTCTTGAGCCGCTAGATGGCGCAATTCTCATCCGATTTGGTTGAGATTTTGCATGGGGTGACTTCCAATAACTGTGTCAAATACGATCCAAATCAGTCAATAATCTGTTAGACTGATTTGGACCGTACAACCGGTCTCTCGATCATCTTTGTTTGGTTCCTAGAAGCTTTAATTTTTGCTGGTTTGACAGTAGGATAAAATTATGCCCTTCAACTAATTTTAGTTTGTATAAATTTTTAGCAAAATCCATGGTGGTGGGTTCCCAAAATTCGGCCCGGCCGAACTTAGCACGCTTTTGCTAGTTGACTTTAGAACATTTGGTAGGTTTCATCCGGCTTTGGTAGGATTGTTCTTAGATTTTGTTAGGAAATAATTTTCTTGAGGGCCAACACTGGTTTTGGAATATATTCCGTTTCATCTTCAAACATGGAGAGCGAGAAGTGAGTAGTTGATGCGTTGTCTTCTGTTGTAGAGGATCTCTCTCTCCCTCTCTCTCTCTCTCTCGCAGTTTGCTTATCCTCATGCAATGATGTCAAGTGCCAGTCGAAAGGTTGTCAAGGTCATAAGAATTTGCTTTATTTGGGAATAGGAAAACTAGTTCTGAAAGTCTCGTCCGTTTATAAAAATATATATTCTACCACTGTGGCTAAAAAATGAACATTAAGCAAAAATTATTATTATTTCTTTTACATTACAATTTCTCAACTTTTAAGTAGATACCACTCTCTGAGGACACCAGAAAACTTTTCTTGTCATATTTCATGGGAATCGGAGTCCGCTCACAAGTGGAAAACTTGAAATTCTTCAAAAGCACAGCCAAGCCAACCACAGTCTGCATTTTGCCAAAACGCATGCCAATGCAATTTCGTGGTCCTTCGCCGAAAGATAAATTAAGTATGGAATCTCGTGCGGCCACCTTTTCGGGACTGAAGTTATCAGGATTGAAGACATTGGGTTGGGGAAAGTAACGTTCATCTCGGTGTATGGGACCCGCTGGTATAATGACAATCATTCCCTTTTTAATCACATATTCTGGATGGCCAGGAACAACATAATCCTCCAGAGTCTTACGCAGAAGAGCCGAAACAATGGTGTAAAGTCTAAGGGTTTCTGAAAAAAAATAAAAGAAATAAAGAATCAACTGTTAATGCACCAGAGGCACTTGGATAACTAAAATTATGTTAAAGTAAATTTGCCCATGAACATTCCATTAAAGGTTAATTGAAATACTTAGGTATTCAATTTAAAATATGGCCTTAAATGATTAAGAGGTATGAAATGTGCTCCATTAAAACAAAACTCTAAGCTTATTACCCAGTTTCCCCAAATACATAAAGTTACTGCCAACCATCGTCAGAAGCTTATCCCTCAGCGAAGCAACCCTCATCTCTGCGGTATTTCGCCTACCTCTTATTGATAACTTCCGCATATCCTCCACTTACCCTCTATGACCTGATCCAAATACACCAATTCCTTCATACACTCATAGGTAAACTGCCCTCCATGCTTCTCCAAAACTTGCTGCACCTCTTCCCTAGCCCTTTGTTGCACTTCTTGATTTTGGGCCAACTCATACAAGGCAAAAGACATGGTGGTCGATGAGGTCTCAAAGCCTGCCAACAAAAATATAAAAGCCTGGGCAGCTATCTGTCCAAATGTGAGATTGGTCATCTCTTCTCCTGTTTCACTTTTCATCAATTTGTTGTTCTTCATATCGATTAACATATCCATGAAATCATTGCGTTTCACATTATTTTTCTCTCTATAGTCCACGGTATTTCGTACAATTCCCAGGAAAAATTCCTCCACATCGGCCAAAGTTTCCTTGATATGTAGGCGGCTGGAGAGCTCAGGGAAACTGAAGCGTAGCACAAAACCTAAAGTGCCATAACGCTGTTCCTTAAATGCTTTGCCGCTCATGTGACGAAATTCCACATTTGGATTATGTAGACTGCCAATTTCAATGCCAAAGGCACAAGTTCCAATGACATCGGTGGTAAAGCGAGCCACCAAATCACGCACCTCCAACACCTGATCGGAGGGAAGGGACTTGTGGAATACATCTACCAAATCGTCGCCCAATTTGGTTACCAATGGGAACATGACCTTCATTTTGCCCGACGTAAAGGTGGGCGAGAGTTTGTTGCGCATATTGCGCCACTTGGCTCCATCCAAGTTGAAAAGTTGTCCTGTCAAAGGATCATCTTCCTCATTGGTGTATAGACCACGATCCGTAAACTTTGAGAAATCCTTGATCAGTATGTGTTTAATCAAATTCGGTTCCATAACAAAGACAGCCAGTTTGTAGAACCAATAGAAACCCGCATAGGGTCCAGTCAATCTGTATTTCTCATAATAATCACCAACGATCTGATTGAAAGGCTTTGAAGTTAAAAACCCTGCCACACTGCCCATTAGCCAGTTGGGTTGATCGCAGGGAACACCCAAGTCCTTCCAATAATTGAAATGTTTTCGCACCCTTAGTCCAATGTATACAAGAAGCCCGGCCAAAATGGCCAATAGAATTGAAATCACTGACATTGCCTAATGCGTTGTTAGAAACAATAAAATTTTTTTATAAAGTCACTCTTATTGCGATAATGAGTAGGAAAGAACTTGTGGCTTTCAATGCGATAGCTATACTAAAGAAATTTTGTGTGATTTTCAACTTTTTGTGTGATTTTCAACAACAAACGACTTCCATAAATGGAAGTAGTCCAGAGCATTCTCACTCACTCTCTCTCTTGGGGAAGTGGGAGAGATTGTTGAATTTTAATTGTGTTTTTTTTTTTTTGGTAAATTATTTGAAATAGATTAGCTTTAGTAAACATATACTTGAAGCCATTGCTATTTTCATACCCTTCACCATAGGATGAAGGTACACCTATTTCGTCATTCTGTTTGTAACTCTACGAAATATGGATCTGAGTCCCGAGAAAGTATATATATTCTTGATCTTCTTAGCGTTCTAAGCCTATTTAGCCATGCCCATCTGTCTGTCCGTCCGTCTGTCGTAAGCATGCTAACGCTCGAAGGAGTGATGAAGCGTGCTAGCTTTTCACAAATACTTTCATTAGTAATGATCGGTTGAGATTGTAAATGGTCCATTTTGGTCTATGTTTTGATATAGCTGCCATATAAACCGATCCCGGGCGGAATTCTTATTCGCCCTCTAGAGGGCGGAATTCTCATTCGCTCTCTAGAGAGCGGAATTCTCATTTGCCCCCTAGAGGGCTGAATTCCCATTCGCCCTCTAGAGGGCGGAATTTTTACTCGCCCTCTAGAGGGCGGAATTCCCATTCGTTCTCTAGAGGGCGGAATTCCAATTCGCCCTCTAGAGGGCGGAATTCCCATTCGCCCTCTAGAGGGCGGAATCCCCATTCGCCCTCTAGAGGGCGGAATTCCCATTCGTCCTCTAGAGGGCGGAATTCCCATTCGCCCTCTAGAAGCGGGATTTCCAATCGCCCACTGGAGGACAGAATTCTCATTCGCCCTCTAGAGGGCGGAATTCTCATTTGCCCTCTAGAGGGCGGAATTCTCATTTGCCCTCTAGAGGGCGGAATTCTCATTCGCCCTCTATAGGGCGGAATTCCCATTCGCCCTCTATAAGCGGGGTTTCCAATCGCCCACCAGAGGGCGGAATTCTCATTCCCTCTCTAGTGGGCGGAAATCCCATTCGCCCTCTAGAGGGCAGAATTCCCATTCGCCCTCTAGAGGGCCGAATTTTTACTCGCCCTCTAGAGGGCGGAATTCTCATTTTCCCTCTAGAGGGCGGAATTCTCATTCGCCCTCTAGAAGCGGGATTTCCAATCGCCCACTGGAGGACGGAATTCTCATTCGCCCTCTAGAGGGCGGAATTCTCATTTGCCCTCTAGAGGGCGGAATTCTCATTTGCCCTCTAGAGGGCGGAATTCCCATTCGCCCTCTATAGGGCGGAATTCCCATTCGCCCTCTATAAGCGGGGTTTCCAATCGCCCACTAGAGGGCGGAGTTCTCATTCCCTCTCTAGTGGGCGGAAATCCCATTCGCCCTCTAGAGGGCCGAAATTTTACTCGCCCTCTAGAGGGCGGAATTCCCATTCGTTCTCTAGAGGGCGGAATTCCAATTCGCCCTCTAGAGGGCCGAAATTTTATTCGCCCTCTAGAGAGCGGAATTCTCATTCGATTAGTACGAAATTTAGATGAGGTATTTTGTTTTGACTTCTTACAACTGTGCTAGGTATAAATGAATTCGTTTCATAACCTGATATAGCCCTCTAGAGGGCGGAATCCCCATTCGCCCTCTAGAGGGCGGAATTCCCATTCGTCCTCTAGAGGGCGGAATTCCCATTCGCTCTCCAGAGGGCGGAATTCTCATTCGCCCTGTAGAGGACAGAATTCTCATTCCCTCTCTAGAGGGCGGAATTCTCATTCCCTCTCTAGAGGGCGGAATTCCCATTCGTCCTCTAGAGGGCGGAATCCCCATTCGCCCTCTAGAGGGCGGAATTCCCATTCACCCTCTAGAGGGCCGAAATTTTATTCGCCCTCTAGAGAGCGGAATTCTCATTCGATTAGTACGAAATTTAGATGAGGTATTTTGTTTTGACTTCTTACAACTGTGCTAGGTATAAATGAATTCGTTTCATAACCTGATATAGCTGCCATATAAACCGATTTGACTTCTTTAGCCTCTAGAGGGCTTTATTATCACGTTATATGTGTAAAATTGTAAGCTTGGTATTTTTGTATGACTTCTAAAACGCCATGACAAGTATGATCCACATCGGCCCACAATTTAATATAGCTCCTATATACTATTTGAAAAAGTCATAGAAAAAGCTTGTCGCTTGCGATCCATGATGGAGGGTATATAAGATTCGACCCGGCCGAAGTTAATGCGCTTTTATTGATTAGTATTGGAGACTCCAGAAAACCGTAACAAATTAATGAGATAAAGATATTATTAACAAAAAAAGTGCGGTAGATTCTTGATAACCAAATAATTTTTTGAAGCACCTGGCGAAACAACGAACTACGCCCTACAAAAAAAAAAAATTATTGACTGAAGTGGGATAAGGCCACAGTACCATTATGGCTATTGTAGATGCAACGGATAGACTGAGGAAGATCTCAGACTACCTGGCACTAAGACCAACTCAAGATAATATCTTCCATCTAACTTCTGTGTGTGAGGATGATAAGACCTCTGTTTCCGCTTAAGGCTCTATGATGGAGTCTGAGAGGAGATTGGTGGTCTTCTCCAAGATACTCGATATCAGTTTGTCTCTGAGACTGCCGGACGATGCGCTATGGGCCCAATGAGGAGTTATAGAGGCAACAAATCACAGGAAGCAGCAAGGACTCTAAAATTTTAAACAAGTGACTGTGAAGGCATCAAGATGACACTGAAACAAGTCATTGTACAATTGTGTATATCTGGTAACCGACACAGATAACATGCTGTGGATATGGAAAGAACATTTTACTCAACTGCTAGTGTCCGACGTTGGCGGCGAAGAGGATACCGCAGAACCAATCCCTGATGATGGTATAGAATGTTTACATCCTAGTCGGAATGAGGTTCAAGTAGCAGGGACCCGACTCAAGAACAACAAGGCAGCAGGAGCCGACGGGTTACCCACTGAACTATTTAAGACCGGAGGCGACACGCTGATAAGGCGTACGCATCAGCTTATCTGCGCAATCTGGCTAGAAGAACGCATACCCGATGATTGGAACCTCAGCATACTATGTCCCGTACACAAAAAAGAGACAAGATGGAATGTGTCAACTACAGAGGAACGAGTCTCCTCCTCATTGCATACAAGATACTCTCGAGCGTACTGTGTGAAAGATTAAAACCTAAAGTCAATGAGATAATTGGGACCTATCGATGCGGCTTTAGACCTGGTAAATCCACCCTCGACCAGATATTCACACTGCGCCAAATCCTAAAAAAAGGACCCGAGAAGGACAAATCAACACCTTCCATCTCTTTTTTGACTACAAAGACGCCTTCGATACCTCTTTGTGTTCGAAGTTATTTCAAGCCATGTCTGAGTTTGGTATCCCTGCAAAATTAAATAATAAGACTCTGCAGGATGACACTTGCTGATACGCGTTCCTCAGTAAGAATAGGCAAGAATCACTCCGAACCATTTAATACCAAACGAGTTTTCAGGCAAGGAGACAGCCTATCTCTTTAATATCCTCTTGGAGAAGATTATACGAGATGCAGATGTGAATAGATATGGCATAATAATCACAAGAGAACACATGATACTCGCCTATGCCGACGACATCGATATCATAGGTCGGTCACCGGAAGTGGTGACTGCAGCTTTGAAAGAATCGAAAGAGAGTCAGTGAAAATGGGTCTGGCAGTAAATGGAGATAAGACGAAATGGATGATTTCCACTCCAAAAAAGCCTTGCACAACCGAGCAGATAAAGAAAATGGAGAAAGTTGGGAACCACAAATTTGAGATAGTCAGAAACATTATCTACCTCGGCACCGCCGTAACCGAAATGAATGACACCAGTTTTGATATTAAGCGAAGAATAATACTGGCAAACGGATGCTACTTTGGACTAAGTAAGCAGTTTTGAAACAAGGAAACCTTAAATCAAGATATTGGTCTATATGGCAGCTATATGCAAATCTTGATCGATCTAAGCCAAGGGTGCAGAAATATGTTAAGGGGATTAACTTGACTCACTGTCCCAAATTTAGGCGATATCGGACAATAAATGCGCCTTTTTTAGGCCGAAGACTTTAAATCGAGTGATCGGTTTATATGGCAGTTATATGCAAATCTGGACCGATCTGATCCAAATTGAAAAAGGATGTTGAAGGGCCTAACACAACTCACTGTCCCCAATTTAAGCAAAATCAGATAATCAATGTGGCTTTTATGGGCCTAAGACCCTAAGTAAGTGGATCGGTCTATATGGCAGCTATATCCAAACCTCGACCGATCTGAGCCAAATTGAAGCAGAATGTGGAAGGTCCTAAAACAACTCACTGTCCCAAATTTCAGTAAAATCGGATAATAAATGTGGCTTTTATGGGCCTTAGACCCTGAATCGGTGGATCGGTCTATATGGGAGCTATATCCAAATCTGGAACGATCTGAGCCAAATTGAAGCAGGATGTTGAGGGTCCTAAAACAACTCACTGTCCCAAATTTCAGTAAAATCGGATAATAAATGTGGCTTTTATAGGCCTAAGACCCTAAATCGGTGGATCGGTCTATATGGGGGCTATATCCAAAGCTGGACCGATCTGGGCCAAATTGTCGGAGGATATTGAGGGACCTTACAGAACTCACTATCCCAAATTTCAGTAAAATCGAATAATAAATGTGGCTTTTATGGCCCTAAGACCCTAAATCGGCGGATCGATCTATATGGGGGCTATATGAAGATATGGTACGATATAGCCCATCTTCGAAATTACCCTGCTAATGGACAAAAAAAGAATCTGTGCAAAGTTTCAGCTCAATATCCCAATTTTTAAAGACTGTAGCGTGATTTCAACAAACAGACTGACAGACGGACGGACATGGCTAGACCTTCTTAGATTTTTACCCTGATCAGGAATATATATACTTTATAGGATCGGAAATGAATATTTCGATGTGTTTCAAACGGAAAGGTGGATATAATAAATTTATCAATACATTGCCAACGAAATTATCATATTGGTCTGCAAAGACCATACTTTTATCTTATTTTCTATGACTTAAACTCACCTTCGATAATTTGTTCCAGATACACCATTTCCCTCATACACTCATAGGTGAATAATCCCGAATGTTTGTCAAGCACTTTGACAATCTCCTCTCTGGCCTTCTCTTGTATCTCTTGATTTTTGGCCAACTCATACAAAGCAAAGGACATGGTGGTCGATGAAGTTTCAAAACCAGCCAACAGAAACACAAAAGCCTGGGCAGCTATCTGTCCAAATGTCAGATTGGTCATCTCTTCTCCCGTTTCACTTTTCATCAATTTGTTGTTCTTCAAATCGATTAACATATCCATGAAATCATTGCGTTTCACATTATTCTTCTCTCTATAGTCCACAGTGTTTCGAACAATTCCTAGGAAAAACTCTTCGATATCGGCCGGAGTTTCCTTGATATGAAGACGTCGGCAAATATTTGGGAAACTGAAACGTAACATAGTTCCCAGTATACCATAACGCTCCTCTACAAAAGCTCTGCGGCTCATATGACGAAACTCCACACTCGGATCATGTAAACTGCCAATGTCAATACCAAATGCGCAAGTGCCAATGACATCGGTGGTAAAGCGGGCCACCAAATCGCGAACCTCCAGCACCTGACCAGAGGCCATGGTCTTGTGAAAGACTTCAATCAAATCATTGCCCAATTTGGTGACCAAGGGAAACATAATTTTCATTTTACCCGATGTAAAGGTGGGCGAAAGTTTGTTGCGCATATTCCTCCATTTGGCTCCGTCCAAGTTAAAAAGTGATCCGCTCAAGGGATCATCCAATTCATTGGAGTACAGGCCGCGATCGGTGAACTTTGCAAAATCCTTTATCAAAATACTTTTAATCACATCCGGATCCATAACGAAGACCGCTAACTTGGAAAACCAATAGAATCCCGCTAGGGGACCTTTGCCTTTGTGTTTTTCATAATATTCCCTTATAATCTGTTCAAAGGATTTTTTCGTTGACATTCCGGCAACGCTGCCCATCAACCAACTGGGTGTCTCGCAAGGTATACCCAAATCTTGCCAGTAATTGAAATGTCTTCGAATCCGCAAGGCTATGTAGATAAGAAGACTCAGCAGTATGACCAATAAAGCCACCACTACGCCCATCGTAGATAGAGAACTTTGCAAACACAAAAATGTGAATTTCAAGCGTTTAATATGCTAAGATGTACTTGCCGCTTGACAGCAATACCAAATTAAAACTGATAATGAATTCAAAATGTTGTGGCATTTATTCTTTCGCCAGAGAATTGATAACCATGAGCAGTGTGGATGTGTTCATTTTCATTACCTCCATCGTAGCATGGGGGGCAAGTTAATCTAATCATTCTGTTTGTAACACTCAGCAATATCGATTTGTTACCCCATACATAATTGATTTTGTCGTACGCCTTGTTGTCCATTCGTCCGGCTGTAGTAATCACTATAGTGATTGGACAAATAAATAAAACCACTTGAAATTTTACAGAGATTCAAATGGGCCATATCGGTGTAGATTTGGCAATAGCACCCATATACAGTGATTCTTCCATTTGATTTATTGAGCCCATAGAAGACCCAATTGTTATGCGATTTGGTTAAAATTTTGCTCGGAGTGTTTTGCTCAGAGCTGCGGAGTCGACCAACTTTCACTCGACTCCGACCCTGGGAAGCGTGGTCGACGCCGACACCATAGTCAACTCCGAGCAATAGTCGACTATGATAGATGGAAGGCATTTATCCGATGATCCGGCGCATTGGCAAACTATTGCCCACTCCATGGAAAATGCCGCGAAATCCGTACTTGGGTACCGGAAACCTCCTCCAAGAAACCCATGGTACGACCAAGAGTGTCGAGATGCTACTGAAGCCAAAAATGCGGAATACAGAGCAACCCTGCAATCACTAGCAATGCCCCAGATGAAGGAGAGGTATCGGGAGAAAAGGAGAGAGGAGAAACGTCTATTCCGCAGAAAGAAAAAGGAAATGGAAAGACGTGAGTGCGAGCGAATTGAGATGTGCAGGAGTCAGAATGAAGTCCGGAAATTCTACCAAAGAATTAAACATCAAACCGATAGTTTTGGTGCAGGCACCAGGAGGATGTGCCAGAGACAAAGAAGGAAATCTGGTAACTGACACAGATAACATGATGAGGATATGGAAAAAACATTTCACCCAACTGCTAGAGTCCGATGTTGGCGGCGAAGAGGACACCGCAGAACCAATCACTGATGATGGTGTAGAATGTTTACCTCCTAGTCAGAATGAGGTCCAGGTAGCTGTAAACCGACTAAAGAAAAACAAGGCAGCAGGAGCCGACGGGTCGCCCACTGAACTATTTAAGACCAGAAGCTGATAAGGCGTATGCATCAGCCAATCTACGCAATCTGGCTAGAAGAACGCATATCCGACGATTAAAACCTCAGCATACTATGTTCCGTACACAAGAAAGGAGACAAGACGGAATGTGCCAACTACAGAGGAACGAGTCTCCTCCCCATTTCATACAAAATACTCTCAAGCGTACTGTGTGAAAGATTAAAACCTAAAGTCAATGAGATAATTGGGCCATATCAATGCGGCTTTAGACCTGGTATATCCACCCTGGACCAGATATTCACACTGCGCCAAATCCTGGAAAACATCCGAGAAGGACAAATCAACACCTACCATCTCTTTGTTGACTACAAAGACGCCTTCGATACCTCTTTGAGTTCGAAGTTATTTCAAGCCATGTCTGAATTTGGTATGCCTGCAAAAATTAAATAAGACTCTGCAGGATGACACTTGCTGATACGCGTACCTCAGTAAGAATAGGAAAGAATCTTTCAGAATTATTTAATACCAAACGAGGTTTGAGACAAGGAGACAGCCTATCGTGTGATCTTTTTAAAATCCTGTTGGGGAAGATTATATGAGATGCAAATGTGAATAGATATGGCACACTAATCACAAGAGAATACATGATACTCGCCTATGACGACATCGACAACATTGGTGGGTCACCGGAAAAGTTGACTGAAGCCTTTGAGGAAATCGAATCGAAAGAGAGCCAGTGAAAATGGGTCTGGCAGTACATGGAGATAAAACGAAATGGATGGTTTCAACTCCCAAAAAGCCTTGCACAACCGAGCAGATAAAGAAAATGGAGAAAGTTGGTAACCACAAAATACAACGGCTGCGGAGACACCTCGAAACTTTGTGTCAGAGATTTTAAAATGAGCACAGAAGATCAAGGCGCTTAGAACGCTATTTTACGTTCGGCTAGCGGAACAAATATTCTGTCAAAGCCAATTAAAGTAATGTTAGTCCCATATAAACCGATCTCCCGATTTGACTTTTTGAGCCCCTAAAAGCCGCAATTTTCGTTTTTGCTGAAATTTTGCACGTGGTGTTTCTTTGTGACTTCCAACAACTGTGCAAAGTACGGTCCTGTTATAGCTCCCATATAAACCGATCTCCCGATTTGACTTCTTGAGCCCCAGGAAGACGCAAAATTTGTCCGATTTGGCTGAAATTTT
This sequence comes from Stomoxys calcitrans, assembly GCF_963082655.1. Classification (NCBI taxonomy): domain Eukaryota; kingdom Metazoa; phylum Arthropoda; class Insecta; order Diptera; family Muscidae; genus Stomoxys; species Stomoxys calcitrans. The sequence goes on along the minus strand of NC_081556.1, from coordinate 34,132,429 downwards.
GCAAGTAGTGTTATGTTATGACTTCCAACAACTGTGCGGAGTAGGGTCCGAGTCGGTCCATAACCTGATATAGCTCCCATATGAACCGGTTTCCCGATTTGACTTCTTGAGCGCCTGGAAGCTGAAATTTTTATCCGATTTGGCTGAAATTATGCATGCGGTGTTCTGTTACGACTTCCAACGACTGTTCCAACGACTGTTCCTAATACGGTTCAAATCGGTTTATAACCTGATATGCAAAGCAAAGTTTGCCCATGAACTTTCCACTAAGGAACAGGGCCAAACTTCTCCCATATCAATGAGTACAGTCCGATTTAAGTTTTAAGCTCAATGACAAGGGGCCTGCTTTTTATAGCCGAGTCCGAACGGCGTCCCGCAGTGCGAAACCTCTTTGGAGAGAAGTTTTACAAGGCATAGTACCTCAGAAATGATGCCAGCATAAGAAGGGGAAATCCACCGTTGAAAATTTTTCTGATGGTCTCGCCAGGGTTCGAACTCAGGCGTTCAACGTCAAGGGCGGATATGCTAACCTCTGCGCTACAGTGGCCTCCAACCTAATATAGCTCCCATAATAACCAATCTCCCGATTTGACTTCTTGTGCCCCTGAATGCCACAATTTTCATCCGAATTCGCTGAAATTATGCATGCGGGGTTCCGTTAAGACTTCCAATAACTGCGTTAAGTGTGGTTTAAATCGGCATATTGCCAGATATAGCTCCCATATAAACCGATCTCCCGATTTGACTTCTTGAGTTTTTGCTATTTTGAGAGAAGTTTGGTATGTAGAATAAAATTGTGCCCTTTAACTAAATTTATTTTGTATAAATTTTTAGCAAAATCCATGGTGGTGGGTTCCCAGGATTCGGCTTGGCCGAACTTAACACGCTTTTACTTGTTTTTATTTTCAGTTTAATATGTACTTATAGATAAAATAGGTGTATGTTTGACTTTTTATACAAATAGAAAATTCATTGGGTAAGCATTGGTATTCTGTCAGTACATTAAATATCTTGGCCCACTTCTATTGGGTTGCCCAACAAGTAATTGCGGATTTTTCATATAGTCGGCGTTGACAATTTTTTTTACAGCTTGTGACTCTGTAATTGCATTCTTTCTTCTGTCAGTTATCAGCTATTACTTTTAGCTTGCTTTAGGAAAAAGGTGTAAAAAAAGTATGTTTGATTAAAGTTCATTCTAAGTTTTATTAAAAATGCATTTACTTTCTTTTAAAAAATCCGCAATCCCTTCTAGGGCAACCCAATATTTTCAAAAACTTTCGAAGACGCAGTAAATTAAAAGCTTTCCGTTTACTCTTATTAACTCAAATTAAAAACAAGTTATTGTCCTATTCGGACCATAATTAAACTGAATGTTGGAGACCGTAGTAGAAGTCGTTGTGTAAAATTTCAGCTATTTCGAATAAAAATTGCTCCCTTTAGGGGCTCAAGAAGTAAAATAGAGAGATCAGTTTATATAGGAGCTGTATCAAGCTATAGACCAATTCAGACCATAATTGACACGTATATTGAAGGTCATGAGGCAAATCGTTGTACGAAATTTCAGCCAAATCGGATAATAATTGGGACCTCAGGAGCCTCGAGAAGTCAAGTTCCCAGATCGGTTTATATGGAAGCTCTATCAGGTTATGGACCAATTAAGACCATATTTGGCACAGTTGTTAGAAATCATAACAAAAAACTGCTTGCAAAATTTCAGCCAAATCGGATAAGAATTGCGCTCTCTAGTGGTTCAAGAAGTCAAGATTCAAGATCGGTTTATATGGAAGCTATATCGGGTTATGAACCGATTTCCAACATACATAGCATAGCTGTTGGAAGTCATAACAAAACACATTAGGCAAAATTTCAGCCAAATCGGATAAAAATTGCGCCCTATAGAGGCTGAAGAAGTCAAGACCCCAGGTCGGTGTCTACGACAGTTATATCAGTTTTTTTACCTATGTGGACCATACTTACCACAGTTGTTGGAAATCATAACAAAACACCACCTGCAAAATTTCAGCCAAATCAGACAAGAATTACGCCCTCTAGAGGCTTAAGAAGTCAAGATCCCAGATCGGTTTATATGGCAGCTATATCAGTTTATTTACCGATTTGCGCCATACTTAGCACAGTTATTGGAAGTCATAACAAAACACCTCATGCGAAATTTTAGCCAAATCGGATAAGAATGGCGCCCTCTAGAGGCTCAAGAAGTCAAGATCCCAGATCGGTTTATATGGCAGCTTTATCAAAACATGGACCGATATGGCCCATTTACAATCCTAGCCTCCCCCAAGGAAAACACTTCCAAGTATGGCAGCGAAATGGCAAACCATTGCCCACTCCATGAAAAAAGCTGCAACAACCGTACTTGGGTACCAAAAGCCTCCCCCAAGGAACCCATAGTACGACCAGGAGTGCCAAAAAGCTACTGAAGCCAAGAATGCGGCATACAGGGGAACTTTACAGTCAGTAGCAATGCGTCAGGCGAAAAAGAGGTATCGGGAAAGTAGAAGAGAGAAGAAACGTATCTTTCGCAAGAAGAAGAAGGAACTATTGGGTTGCCCAAAAAGTAATTGCGGATTTTTCATATAGTCGGCGTTGACAAATTTTTTCACAGCTTGTGACTCTGTAATTTCATTCTTTCTTCTGTCAGTTATCAGCTGTTACTTTTAGATTGCTTTAGAAAAATAAGTGAAAAAAAAGTATATTTGATTAAAGTTCATTCTAAGTTTTATTAAAAATGCATTTACAATACTTTCTTTTAAAAAATCCGTAATTACTTTTTGGGCAACCCAATAGAAAGACATGACTGTGAGCGAATCGAAATGTTCAGGAGCCAGAAAGAAGTCCTAAAATTCTACCAAATCAAATAATTAAACATCAAATCAATGGCTTAGGTACATTATCGAGTGTACTGTATGTAAGACGAAAAAGTCTAAGGTCAACGAAATAATTTTGCTCTATCAGTATGGCTTTGGGCGTGCTAAATCCACCATAGACCAGATATTTACACTGCGCCATAGACCGCGTGTCATGTATTGGGTATATTCTGCAGTTGTCAGCCCTATTATGCTATATGGTGTTGTGGTCTGGTGGACGGCGCTTAAAAAATCCACCTACCGATCAATACTTAACCGGATCCAAAGGATGGCTTGTTTCTGTATCACAGCCGCACTGATAACGACACCATCTGATGCACTGAATTTAATGCTACATCTTATGGCTTTGGTACAGGCACATCTTCCTGCAGAGACAAAGAAGGAAATCTGATACCTGGTGCAGTTAGTTCGCTGAGGATATGGTATGAACACTTTTCCCAGCTGCTGTTAAACGATGATGGTGGCCATGAGTATAGAGCCGTACCAATCCCTGATGATGGTATACAAAATGTACCACCTAGTCAAAACGAGGTCCACCTAGCAGTAACCCGACTGAAAAACAATAAGGCAGCAGGGGCCGATGTATTGCCGGCTGAACTATTTAAAAACCAGAGGCGACACGCTGATAAGGTTTAAGCATCAGCTCGTCTGCGCAATTTGGCTAGAAGAACGCTCGGGTATGCGTTCTGATTGGAACCTCAGTATACTATGTCCCGTACATAAAAAAGGGGACAAGACTGTATATGCCAACTACAGAGGAATAAATCTCCTCTCCATCACATACAAGACATTATCGAGTGTACTGCGTGTAAGACTAAAGTCCAAGGTCACCGAAATAATTGCACTCTATCAATGTGACTTTAGGCTTGGTAAATCCACCATAGATCAGATATTTACACTGCGCCATAGACCGCGTGTCATGTCTTGGGTATATACTGCAGTAGTCAGACCTGCTATATGGTGTTGTGGTCTGGTGGAAGGCGCTTAAAAAATCCACCTACTGCTCAATACTTAACCGGATCCAAAGGATGGCTTGTTTGTGTATCACAGCCGCACGGATAACGACACCATCTGATGCACTGAATTTAATGCTACATCTTATGTCCTCTGGACATTGTGGCTACCAAAATTGCAACGACCAGCGAAGTGAGGTTAAGGGAGCTTTCTCATTGGGCATGTGGCGGCTATGGACACTGTGATATCCTTGATACAATATCCAATGTTCCAGGCAGTGTAGTTAACACCCTACCTGAGCCGCTTTTTGATAAAAATTACTGTACAACTATTCCTGATAGAAGCGATTGGAACTACGATATCCCTGGTAACAGAAGTTACATAGAGTTCTATACGGATGGTCCCAAACTAAACGACCAGGTGGGCTTTGGAGTGTACTCTATAGATCTAGAACTGGTCATATGGATTAGGTTACCCGACCACTGCAGCGTGTATCAAGGGGAGATCCTTGCAATATCCAGAAAGTGGTGGAATGGTTAAGATGTCATTACGACGATTGGCATAAATATCTTCTCAGACAGCCATTAAATCCCTGGAGCACGTATTTCTGAACACAAAATCCGCCCACGAATGTCGCAGATCTCTCAACGAGATGGCTGAACAGTTCAAAATTCACCTGTTCTGGATTCCGGGTCACAGAGATACCCCAGGGAATTCTAAAGCAGACGAGCTTGTGAGACTAGTAACTACTTTACACACTACAGGGACACTGGAATCTATGGGTATGCCTCTAGCGACATGTAAGCTAAGTTTTCAGGACCAGGCCCGAAGGACAAGTTGTCACAAAGAGGGGGCTGTGAGCATTCCAAAACTATGTGGCCTCATCCAGACTTGAAGAGGTCTACTGCATTGCTGTCATTGGCTAGAACAGACGTCCCAGTCATTGTTTCCGTCATGACAGGTCACTGTCTAACTGGAAACCATGCTGACAGACTGAAGGTTGCCAGCAACGACAATAGAACACCTTCTGTGTGTGTGGCCCGCTTTAGCTGTTATAAGGATTTCTCATTTCTTTGAGAAGCTGTCTGATTTTTTTGCTTTTGAACATTCGCAAATTATTGGGCTTTTTAAAGCGATCTGGGTCTTTCAACGGTAGGAACTAGAAGGCATCTTCCTTCTTCTGTTCCTGTGGTATCACAATGGACGAAAACGTCTAAGTGAGTCTGATGGCTGCCACTGCCACTTAAACCTAACCTAACCATCCCTGCAATACTGATACGACTTTGCAGGATGACGCTTGCTGATACACCATTCCATTAAAACGGGAAAGAACCTCTCCGAATCGTTCAATACCAAACGAGGTTTCAGACAAGGAGACAGCCTATCTCGTTATCTCTTTAATATCCTGCTGGAGAAAATAATACAAGATGCAGGTATTAATAGGCATGGCAAACTACTCAGAAGAGAACATATGCTACTCGCCAATGACAGGTCGGGTATATTATGGGTCGGTCACCGGAGCAAGCAATTGCAGCCTTTGAAAGTATCGAAATGGATCAACGAAAATGGGTTTGACAGTAAATGGAGATCAGACAAAGTGGATGATATTAACTCCCACAAACCTGAGTAGATAAAGAAAATGGAGAAAGTTGGGAACAACAACTCTGAGATAATCAGCAACTTCATATATCTCGACACCAACGTAACCGAATCAAATGAAACCAGTTTTGAAATAAAACAAAGGATAAATTTGGTTAACAGGTGCTGATTTGAATTGAGCAAGCTTCTGCAGGGCAAAGCCTACTCTCGACAGACGAAAATTACCCTATACAAGACTCTGATATTACCCATGCTGTTGAATGTTGACTTGCGAAGGCAGATGAGGCAGTACTTGGAGTGTTTGAGAGAAAAATCCTTCGTAAAATATATGGACCAGTTTGCATTAATGGACAATATAGGCGTCGTATGAACCACGAGCTGCATGACGACGATAACATAGTTAAACGCATCAAATCCAACGGTTGCGTTGGCTAGGTCATGTTGTCAGAATGGATGAAAAAGCCCCAGCAATGAAGTCTTCTGAAGACGATCACGGTGGTATACGCAAACTGGGACGACCAAGACCCCGTTGGAAAAATCAAGTGTCAAGAGACATCTCGAAATTTGGTCAGAGAGATTTTAAAAGTTACGCAGAAGATCGAGGCGCTTGGAACCCCATTTCAAAGTCGGCAAATGGGACAAATGTTCTGTCAATTTAAGTAAGTAATTAAGTAAGATATTGATACCATTCTATCGATCTAGGAAGCATGGGCCCTCGTATTGATTTATCTTCGTCTTCCCAATGAACAGGCAAATCTTTTGGCGGACATATTCTGGCGTTACTACAATATTTTCCACTATTCGTTTATAATATCAGAGGAAATATTTTTTTTTTCTATAAAAATTATAATTATTCGGATTTAATCTTGACCTAGACGGAAATCGAAATTTCTCATTTTAAACTTCCTACAAATATAATAATCCGTTAATGATGCAGCAGCATATAAGTCATTCCACTACAAAAGTTCAGCATTGCTGTTGTCGTTAGGGGGCAAATATTGTACACAATTGTGAGAAAATAGGCTGGTAAATGGAATGTAAGTGATCTAGAAGTGAAAATTGGGCACAAAATATTTTTGGGAGTTTTATCCAAATCTGAAACGATTTGGATTTAGCTAACTTGTGGTACTAAGTTGAAAAAGTGATGGTTGCGATTGTCGATGGATGGGTAAGCTCAAATATGTGAACGGGAGCTCTAACAAAAATTAAACCAATTTCCCAAAAATTCACCAATGAGAGAAATGTTTAACACTAACCAAGTTTGGTTAAAAATGTCAACATTAATACAATGTTATCTGGTCCGAAGTGCTTTGCTAAACCTCTAAGTGTTTGCGGCCCCTTTTTGACATGGTTTGACACGAAATTTTTTTATATTCGTATTTAACTCTCAAATATCTTTTATTAGAATCCCATATTGTCCCGTTTAGTTTACGTGTCTATTAGGAGTAACCAAACTTTTATATAAAGTTTGTATTCTCCTCTCAAGCACCTTTCGTTTGAATCCCATATTGTCCCAATGGGCCTAAATGTTCGTGTTTTTTTTTTTTTGGGGGGGGGGGGGCCCCCTGGCACTTAACACAACATTTTTATGTAAGTTTCGTATACTACTCTCAATCACCGTTCATTTGATATCAATATTGTCCCAATCGGTAAACATGACATTTTTGGGCGGTTTTTGAGAGTGGGGTGGACCATCCTACACGTGAGTTCCAATTTTTATACCAATTTCGTACTCTACTCTTATATACCTGTCATTTGAAACCCATGTCCGTATCAAATTAGGATATGGCGTTCCCCTCGGGTTTATACAAATTTTGGGCTACCATAAGGCGGCATACAAAATTTGACTTAAATACACCACCCATCTCCGAGATCTGGAGTTTTGAAAGTTGTGGTTAGGGGGAGGGTTCACCCCCTCGCGGATATCGCAAAATGAGGTACCCTATTACAACCGAGATCTGGAGTTTTGAAAGTTGTAGTTAGGGGGAGGGTCCACCCCCTCGCGTATATCGCAAACCGGGGGGATAAACTCCACCATATATGAAAATTTCATGAAGATCGGTTCAGCCGTTTTTGAAGCCACTTCGGAACAAACAAAGCGGAATACTTCCACTATACTCACCACCATAGGACAGGGGGTATATTCACTTAGTCATTTCGCTTGCAACACAACGAAATATCCATTTTCGACCCTACAATATATATATATATATATATATATATATATATATATATATATATATATATATATATATATATATATATCTGATCATTGTAAAATTCTCAGACGATTTAACGTCCGTTTGTATGTCATCCGACTCAAATATGATTCAAATCGGACTATATATCGATATTGCTGTCATATTAACGGATCTGCCGACTAAGGGTCTTGAGGCCATAAAAGCCGCATTTATTACCCCATTTCGCTGGAATTTGGTACAGTGACTTGTATTAACCCTTCGTCAACCGACCAGCACATGGTCCAGATCTTCCAATTTAGGGTCTTAATCCCATAAAAAGCGGATTTTATTGCCCAAATTCGATGAAACTGTCACTTGTATAGGAGAACTCTAGACCTCAATCAAATATGGTCCAGACCAGCCCGGATTTGCATATCACAATGGATATGGTAGTTGTTATAAAAGAGGATAGTCAGTTTATTCATGGTGGTGGGTGTACATAGTGCAACACGGCCATTCATTCATTTTGTCATTCTATTTGCAACACATCCATTTCCGACCCGAAAAAATTTATATTCTTGATCATCGTAACAATCTAAGTCGATGTGGCCATGTCCGCCTGTCGATCCGTCCGTCTGTCTGTCAAAATCACGCTACAATCTTTAAAAATTTAAATACTGAGTTCAAACTTAGCACAGATTTTTCTTTTGTCCATAGGCAGGTCAAGTTCGAAGATAGGATATATCGGACCATATATTGATATAGCTCCCATATAGACCGATTCGCCAATTTATGGTCTTAGACCCATTTAAGCCACATTTATTAACCGATTTTGATGAAATTTTGAAATTTTGGACAGTGGGATGTGTTAGGTCACTCGGCATACTTCTTCAATCTGGTTCCGATCTGTTCAGATTTGGCTATAGCTGCCATATAGACCGATCTCTCTATTTAAAGTCCTGGGCCCATAAAAGGCGCATTTATTGTCCGACTTTGCCTTAATTTGGGATAATGCGTTGTGATCGACCCTTCAACGTCCTTCATTAACATGGCTTAGATCGGTCCAGATTTGGATATAGCTGCTATATAGACCGATCCTCCGATTTAGGGTCTTAGGCCCTCAAAAGCCACATTTATTATTCGGTTTTGATGAAATTCGGGACAGCGAATTATGTTAGGCCCGTCGATATCCTTCGTTAATTTGGCCCAGTCGGTTCAGATTTGGATATAGCTGCCATATAGACCGATCCTCCAATATAGGGTCTTAGGCCCACAAAAGCCACATTTATTATTCGGTTTTGATGAATTTCGGGACAGTGAGTTGTGTTAGGCCCTTCGAAATCTTTCTTCAATTAGGCACAGATCGGTTCAGATTTGGATATAGCTGCCATATAGACCGATTTCTTGATTTAAGGTTTTGGGCCCATAAAATGCTCATTTATTGTCCGATGTCGCCGAAATTTGGAACAATGAGTTAAGTTAAGCCCCTTGACATCTTTCTTCAATTTGGCACAGATCGGTTCAGATTTGGATACAGCTGCCATATAGACCGATTTCTTGATTTAAGGTTTTGGGCCCATAAAATGCTCATTTATTGTCCGATGTCGCAGAAATTTGAGACAGTGAGTTTAGTTAAGCCCCTTGACATACTTCTGCAATATCGCACATATCGGTCCAGATTTGGATATAGCTGCCATATAGACCGATATCTTGATTTAAGGTTTTGGGCCCATAAAATGCTCATTTATTGTCCGATGTCGCTGAAATTTGAGACAGTGAATTTAGTTAGGCTCTTCGACGTCCTTCTTCAATTTTGCCCAGATCGGTCCAGATTTGAATATTGCTGCAATATAGACCGATCTCTCGATTTAAGGTTTTGGGCCCATAAAAGAGGCATTTATTGTCCGATTTCGCCGGAATTGAGGACAGTGCTTTGTGTTAGGCTCTTCGACATTTTTGTGCAACTTGGCCCAAATCGGTCCAGATTTGGATGTAGCTGCCATATAGACCGATATCTCGATTTAAAGTCTTGGCCCCATAAAAGGCGCATTTATAACCCGATTTCACTGAAATGTGTTACAGTGACTTATGTTAGGCTTTTCGACATCCGTGTCGTATATGGTTCAGATCGGTTTATTTTTAGATATAGCTACTGTGCTTATTAGCATTAGGTCCAAATCAAAAAATATTTTGATATAATTGATATGGGACATAAGAAATGAAATTTTCACCGAATTTTGATGAAAAGTGGTTTACATATAAACCCGAGGTGGTGGGTATCCAAAGTTCGGCCCGGCCGAACTTAACGCCTTTTTAATTGTTTTAGGTCGATCTAGCCATGTCCGTCCGTCAGTCTGTATGTCGAAAGCACGCTAACTTTCGAAGGAGTAAAGCTAGCGGCTTGAAATTTTTCACAAATACTTTTTATTAATGTACGTCGGTTGGGATTGTAAATGGGCCAAATCGGTTTACGTTTTGATATAGCTACCATATAAACCGATCTTGGGTCTTGATTCTTGAGCCCCTGAAGGGAGCAATTCTCGTCCGATTTGACTGAAATTTTGCACGTGGTGTTTTGGTACCACTTCCAACAACTGCCATAAGTATGGTTCAAATCGGTCAATGTTTTGATATAGCTGCCATATAAACCGACCTTGGGTCTTGACTACTTGACCCTCTAGAGGGCACAATTCTCTTCCGATTTGACTAAAATTTTGCACGTAGTGTTTTTGTATCATTTCCAATAACTGTGTTAAGTATGATTTGAGTCGGTCGATAATCTGGTATAGCTGTCATATAAACTGATCTTGGATCTTGACTTCTTGAGCAAATAAAGCGCTCAATCCTCATCCGAATTGGATCGGACTACACCGATTTGGATCGGACTACATATCCTATTGAAGGATATTTAGTGTGTGGGCCAATCCCCGGCCCTGTTTCAAATGTGTATACCAGATTTGTAGTCAGCTCATATAGAGCTTTCATTTGAAACCCATTTTGTGGCGTTGGTTATTCAAAGCCTTTTAGGGGGGCTTTTTCTGTTGGGGAGGCACCTTAGAAACCTTGAACCAACTTCAACATTCAATCACCTTTCAGTTGATACCCATGTTGTCCCAATTGGTAAACATATCCGTTTTTGTGGGTTTTGCGATGGGTCGTCCCCCAAATTATTTGATCCCAAAATTTTACACCAATTTCGTGTTTTTGGGGTACCGTTAGGTGGTATGCAAAATTTCGCTTAAATCAGTGCACCCTTCTTCGAGACCTGGAGTTTTTGAAAATGGTGGTAAGCTTACAAATGGAATGCTTAGGTTAGTATAACCGCCATCCTAAGGTGATGACTGTAAAATGCATTTCGCTGTTCGTTTTGTTAGGGAATACCCCATATACTCATGGTAATGAAAACCTAGTTCAGTTGTTTTTACAGATTTTATATTCTCATTGAATTTTGTTAGTATCAAATGAACACTTAGGAGAACACATCATAAAATCAAATCACTTCAACCCAACAAGTCTTAAAACTTGTACCAAATAATTGTACAAGCAACGTAACCATAATTAAAAGGTGACCATGATCATCATGACATGCCTGCTTTCACTGGCAGTGCTGCTGCTGTGCTACTACATTGGCCATATGGTGTATAAACACTTGACCTATTGGAATAGATTGGGTATTGCTTGTGAACCTCCTCATTGGTTATTGGGAAATTTTGCTGGGGTTACTACTCAACGATCATTCGATGAAATCTTTCAAAACTACTATGACAAGTATAAATGTTGTGGCCCCTTCGCGGGTTTCTATTGGTTTACCAAGGCGGGAGTTATGGTCATGGATCCAGAGTTGGCAAAACACATACTCATTAAGGATTTTTCCAAATTCACGGATCGTGTCATGTATTGTAATGAGCAGGATGATCCTCTTACAGGTCAACTCTTCAATTTACCCGGCCAGAGATGGCGTCATATGCGCAACAAGTTATCGCCCACATTTACAGCGAATAAAATGAGGATCATGTTTCCTTTGGTCCTTAACATAGGGCAAGAATTTGTGCAAATCTTCGAGCAAGATTTGGAATATAGCGATGTGCTGAATGTTAGTGATTTGGTGGCCCGCTTTACCACTGATGTCATAGGCTCCTGCGCCTTTGGCCTGGAAATAAAAAGTTTGCAACATCCCGGGGTAGAATTTCGCAAAATGAGCCGAAAGGCCTTCATTCAGCAACGTTATGGCACCTTGGGATTTGTTTTACGTTTTGGATTTCCCGAAATGGCTCGAAGACTACACATCAAGGAAACTATGGCGGATGTGGAGAAATTCTTCATGGATATAGTCAAGGAAACGATTGACTTTCGCGAGCTACATCAAATAAGGCGCAATGACTTTATGGACACCTTAATGGATTTGAAAAATAATAAAATTATGATAAACAATTGCGGTGAGCAGTTGACCAATCCTTTTTCCTTTGGTCAAATAGCAGCTCAAGCTTTTGTCTTTCTGCTGGCTGGATATGAGACCTCCTCAACGACCATGGGATTTGCTCTCTATGAATTGGCACGAAATCCTGAGATACAAATAAAGGCTAGAAATGAAGTGAGAAAGGTATTGGAGAAGCACAAACAAATATTCACCTATGAGTGTGTAAAGGACATGGAGTATTTGGAGCAAATAATGCAAGGTATGAAAATAAACCAAATGTTGAAAATTTCAAAAACTGTATTCTCTTTCTCCGTATCACAGAAACCCTTCGAATGTATACGATTGCTCCGGCTTTGCTGCGCCAAGCTCTAGAAGACTATGTGGTTCCAGGGTATCCCCATTATGTGATTAAAAAAGGCATGCCAGTTTTTATACCCTCCAGTGCCATGCATAAGGATGGACGTTATTTTCCTCAACCGCATACTTTTAATCCTGACAACTTTAGTCCCGAAAAGGTTGCCTCCCGGGAGTCAGGTTTGAATTTATCCTTTGGCGATGGTCCACGTAATTGCATTGGAATGCGTTTTGCCAAAATGCAAATTTTGGTAGGACTGGCCTTACTGCTGCAACACTTTGAATTTGCTGTTTGCAATAAAACTTTGATTCCCATGCAATATGATAAGAAAATATTTATGGTGTCTCCTGAGGGAGGTATTTATTTAAGAGTAACAAAATTATAGTACTAATAAAAACAACAATTTAAAATAATATTTAAAATGCTATAGCATTACGACCTACCGTTATTAACCGATTTGGACCATACCTAGCAGGGATGCCGGAAGTCAAACAAGAACAATAAGTAAACATTTTAAGCCAAATCGGACAACCATTGCGGGAGAGATCGATTTATATGGAAGCTATTTGAGGTTACAGACCGATTTGGACCATACTTACCAAGGATGCTGGTAGTTATAAAACACGAGTAAAAACGCCACCATAGACATATTCCTCATTCTATTTTACTTTAACTCCACTGCCATATCCATAAGTCCCAAATTTCGTTGAAATCGGACAATAAATGCGCCTTTTATGGACCCAAAACTTTAAATCGAGAGATCGTTCTATATGACAGCTATATCCAAATCTGGACCGATCTGTGCCATATAGCAGAAGTATGTCGAGGGGCTTAACATAACTCACTGTCCCAAATTTCGGCAAAATCGGACAATAAATGCGCCTCTTATGGGCCCAAAACCTTAAATCAAGAGATCGGTCCATATGTCAGCTATATTGAAATCTGGACCGATCTGGGCCAAATTGTAGAAAGATGACGAGAGATTTAACACAACTCACTGTCCCAAATTTTGGCAAAATCGGACAATAAATGCGCCTCTTATGGGCCCAAAACCATAAATGGAGAGATCGGTCTATATGGCAGCTATATCCAAATGTGGACCGATCTGGGCCAAAATGAAAAAAGGTGTCGAGAGACCTAACACAACTCACTGTCCCAAATTTTGACAAAATCGGACAATAAATGCGCCTCTTATGGGCCCAAAACCTTAAAACGAGAGATCGGTCTATATGACAGCTATATTCAAATCTGGACCGATCTGGGCCAATTTGCAAAAAGATGTCGAGAGACCTAACACAACTCACTGTCCCAAATTTTGACAAAATCGGACAATAAATGCGCTTTTTATGGGCACAAGACATTAAATCGAGAGATCGGTCTATATAACAGCTATCTGAGCCATCTGAGCCAAATTGAAGAGAGATATCGGAGGACCTAACACAACTCACTGTAACAAATTTCAGCAAAATCAGATGATAAATATGGCTTTTATGGGCCTAAGACCTTAAATCGGCAGATCGGTCTATATGGGGGCTATATCAAGATATAGTCCGATATAGCCCATCTTCCAACTTAACCTGTTTATGAACAAAAAAAAGAATCTGTGGAAAGTTTCAGCTCAATATCTCTATATTTAAAGACTGTAGCGTGATTTCAACAGACAGACGGACGGACATGGCAAGATCGTCTTCGATTCTTACTCTGATCAAGAACATATATACTGTACAGTGTCGGAAATGGATATTTCGATGTGTTGCAAACGGAATGACAAAATAAATATACCCCCATCCTTCGGTGATGGGTATAATAATCGATCCGACTTTGAATGTATCCTTTGAGATACATTGCGCCTATAGATGGCGCAATTTTATCCGATTAGGCTACAGTGCCACGAGTACCGTCGTATCACATGGCCTGGGCTGATTGAAGCCACGGCAAAAGTGTGCGGTGATGACATGCAGAGCAGTTTTATGCTATGCAGTCTTCGAAATCCATGCTAATACCCAGCGAATGGAAATTCTCCTACGAGTTTAGGGAAGAGTAGAACCTCAAGCGTCTTGACCACTGTTCAGAGAAGGGAGATCGTTCTGTACGACTCCCCCAAACTCGGGTCTTTTCCAGGCTTCAGTAACGGGATCACTCTGATCACGAATCCCATCACGCTCGTCTGCGAGTACCACTGCTTGCGCCGGGAAATTGGGTCGCACTTGGGGTACTCGACCGGCTGGTATAAAGCGAGCGGCTACTGCGTTGATGATGTCTCGGAATTTCCTCTCGGCCACAAGCACATCAGAGGGGGGTGGCAGTTCACTGAAGCGGCGATTGGTATACTCTCTGAAGCCAGTCCAATCGGCCTGCTTATAATTGATAAACGTCCGGCGCTCAGAGGTTATGAAGTCGGGTGGTCGATCGATGGTGAGAAATATAGGGAGGTGGTCTGACCCCAAAGAGATGGACGGCTTGCCAGGATACGTCACACAGGAGATCAGGGGATGCAATTGAGATGTCTGACGAGCTGCTGCACCACCTCGTAATCCTAGCGAGGGCATCCTCATTCACCGTGCAAAACGTGGAGCAATCTATCTGCTCTGCCAAAGCTATGCCACGCTGGTCTTTACCTGGGGGAGAATGTCATGACGTGTGATGCGCATTAAAGTCACCTAGAACCAGACGATTATGGCCAGATAGCAACCCACTTATGTCGGGGTTGTAAGCCTGACCATTAATCGGGACAAAGCTACCAACCGGCGGTATATGCACGTTGTATATCTCTATCTCGGCAGTACCAGACCTGATTGCTATCCCCATACATTCCATGTAGGGGTCACTAGCGTCAAGCACAGGCGAGATAGGTCTATTCTGCACGGAACGGTGTATAACGAAGGCCAATCCCCCACCTCCATTCCTTGAGCGATCCTTACGTAGTACATTGTAACCGTGACAATTGTCCAAGCTGCAGGTGTTGGTCGGCTTTGTCTGCTGGATCGCTGCGACCAATATGCTCTCTCGACTCATAAAGTCCACGATCTTATCGATCTTGCCACGAGGTCCGTTGCAGTTTAACTGCAAGTACGATACACTTCCCGGCACTGGTCTGGCAATATTAGCGCTAGAATGCTGCCGTTGCAAAAATTGCCGTACGGGAGAGGTCGGGAGGATCACATGGTCCGACGACGAAGATGCCGAAGGCGACGACGACGACGCTTGTGACCCACTGCTGGCTATGTTCGCACAGCACCTTGAGACATAGCCAGTATGACTATACTCCCGTAGTGAAGTTAGGCCAGAGCAAGATCGGAAATGTACCCACTCCATGCACCGGTTACACCTCACCGACACCGACCGCTGATGAAGGCGGTTCTGGCAAACCGAATAGAACCAGGGTCCGGGGTTCTTTTCAATCCCGGCACGAACCAGAAGCGTGCGGAGAAGGCACTCAGAAATGTGCCACTCCCATAACGAAAAAAGACGAACACGTACACTGAGGCGGCAGCCCTTGCCGATGAGGATTCCATCGGGTCAATCCGGTGCGTACAACCGGCTGTCATGGGATTGTGTATGCCACCGGTTGCCACAATCATGACCATTCGACACGTATATTGATGGTCATGAGAGGATCCGTTGTACAAAATTTCATTCCAATCGGATAAGAATTGCGCCCTCTTGAGGTTCAAGAAGTCAAGAACCAAGATCGGTTTATACGGCAACAATATCAGGTTATAGACCGATTTGAACCGTACTTGGTACAGTTGTTGGAAGTCATAGCAAAACACGTCGAACAAAATTTCGTTCCAATCGGAAGAGAATTGAGCCCTGTAGAGGTCAAGAAATCAAGACCCAAGATCGGTTTATATGGAAGCTATATAAAAACTTGGACCGATATGGCCCATTTACAATATCAACCGACCTACACGAATAAAAAGTATTTGTGCAAAAATTTCAAGCGGCTAGCTTTACTCCTTCGAATGTTGGCGTGCTTTCGACAGACGGACGGACGGACAGACGGACATGGCTAGATCGACTTAAAATGCCATGACGATCTAGAAAATATATGCTTTATGGGGTCTTAGACCAATATTTCGAGGAGTTACGAACAGAATGACGAAATAAGTATGCCCCCATCCTTCGGTGGAGGGTATAAAAATAGAGATATTGAGCTGAAACTTTGAACAGATTCTTTTTTTGTCCATAAGCAGGTTAAGTTCGAAGATGGGCTATATCGGACTATATCTTGATATAGCCCCCATATAGACCGATCGCCAGATTTATGGTCTTTGGCCAATAAAAGCAACATTTATCATTAGATTTTGCTGAAATTTAGGACAGTGGGTTGTTTTAGGCCCTTCGACATCTTTCTTCAATTTGGTTCAAATCGATCTAGATTTGGATATAGCTGTCATATAGACCGATCTGCAGATTTAAGGTTTTGGGCCCATAATCCGATTTTGCTGAAATTTGGGACAGTGAGTTGTGTTAGGCCCTTCGATATCCATCTTTAATTTGGCCCAGATCGGATCAGATTTAGATATAGCTGACATATAGACCGATCTCTCGATTTAAGGTCTTGCGCCCATAATCGGATTACATTTATAATCCGATTTCACTGAAATTTGACACAGTGACTTATGTTAGGCTTTTCGACATCCATGTCGAATAGCTGCTATGAGGTCGTAAATTATGCATTTTTACCGGATTTAGACGAAAAGTGGTTTGGTGGGTATCCAAAGTTCGGCTCGGCCGAAATTATCCCCTTTTCACATGTTTTTTTTTTATATTGATTGGATTTTTTTCTATTTTTTAAAACAAAAAATACCGCATAATTATAAAAGCTTTCATTATCATTTTATTTTGGGTAATTATAAATAAATAAAACAAAAACAATAGAAGAGGACGAGTATTATCAATTTAAACCTTCTCTACACGCAAATAGATACCCTCTGCAGGACAAGTCAAAAAACTACGCTTATCGTAAACCATGGGTATGGTGGTCTTATCACAAACAGAGAACTTGAAATTCTTCAACATGAGTGCCAAACCAATGATGACTTGCATTTTACCAAAACGCATACCCACACAATTGCGTGGACCTTCACCAAAAGGCAAATACAATATCGAATCTCTTTCCTTAACCATCTCGGGTGAGAAATTATCCGGATTGAAAACATTCGGCTGGGGATAGTAACGTTCATCACGATGTATGGCAGCAGCTGGTATCAAGACGGGCATTCCCTTCTTAATGACATATTTCGGATTACCGGGCACCACATAGTCTTCGAGGGCAGAACGATTCAAAACAGATAGAGAGCTGTAGAGACGTAGAGTTTCTGAAATTGAAATAAGAAGTGAAACATTTTGTTAGTAAAATTTGATTCATGGGAATTTCAGATTTGCAGTGGTTGACGCAATTGTTTTCTAGTCGCTGTCATACCGCTGTTTAAGGCATAACACTAAACAGTAGGGGTATTCACGGCGATAAGAGAGCAGGTTTGAATATACTGTAGACACTGATAACGAAAGAAATATTAAATTTTTGATTGGCACAATGTTTGGTGAGTTTAGAATACATTTTGCCAACATACGAGGGATACGTACGAACTTTTTCGCGGTATATTTCCATGTTCATTATCATCGACCTGATGTCCTCGCTTTATATGAAACCCAGGTGGGCGAGGATTCTGATCCACAGGATTTTCACATTCCAGGTTATCACACTCTATCTCTTTTTATCCCCCACAGAGGCCTTGTGCTATATGTACGTAATGACATAGTGTCCCATAGGCAGCAGCACTTGGGCTCATAAGAGCCGGAATTTAATTCCATTTGGGTTAAATTTAGGATTGGAACACACATACTTTACTTTGGGCTTATATGTAGACGCCCAAGCTCAGAAAGGGTAGTTGCCTTAAGCAGCTTTGACTCTCTTTCTGAATCAATTACTACAATCTTAGAGAATTTTCATTCACTAGTTGCATCAGGCCATTCTGCGCGGCGAATAGCTCGGCGTATTGACCCTCCGGAATCGTATGTCCCCAATGGGAAAACCAAGAGGAGTTATGCACATTGAAATCGCCAGCAACAACGATTTCACTGTCCATAACTCCTCTTGGTTTTCCCATTGGGGACATACGATTCCGGAGGGTCAATACGCCGAGCTACTCGCCGCGCAGAATGGCCTGATGAAACTAGTGAATGTGCCGACACCCATTTCATGTGTCGAAGGGCACCAACATAACACTCTTGACCTATTCCTAACTTCGCACCCTAAGAAGTATGAAGTTAATGTCCTTATGCCTCTTGATAATTCCGATCACTGGACCATTTCAGCGTCCTTTTCGTATTCTGCTTTTCGCGCGGCCTATTCTCCAGCCCTGAAGCGGTAAATTTTTGTATACGTTAGAGCACGTTGGGCTGAGCTCAACGAATTTTTCAAGAATTTTATTTGGAAACTTTGTTTTCTAAACGGTGACGTAAATGCTGCTGCCGATATGGTGTAGTAAGCAATTTTAATAGGAATGAGATCGTTTATCTCGACTAAGAATTTGTCGGTTGAATCAAAAGATAAAATTTGGTTTAAAAGATCAAAAGAGGAAGCATTTAGGACTTGGCGTCTGAACAAAAATGCCAATACCGAAATGCTGCGCAAACAGGCAAGAACTTCGTGTGCCAGAGTACTTTGACACGAAAAGTTTCTTTACGAAAAGCGTCTTCGTGATCAAGTTATTGGGGGCAGGGAAAGCAAGAGCTTTTGGTCATTCGTAAAAGAGTAAAGGGCAACCCAAAGGCAATCCAAACTCTTGTTAAGGTTGATCAGGTATTCACTGACCCGGTTGTTAAGGCTCATCTACTGGCTGATATGTATGCAGGAAATTCTTTCTTGACGTTAGGCAATCAACCACTCCCCATGACTGATAGTGTACCTAGTTCGATGCCTCAGATATTCTTTCGAACACGTAGAGTTAAAAGGGTCCTTGCGGATCTCGATATTAATAAACCTCCGGGCCTGGACGGTATATCGACACTTGTCCTTTGTAAGTGTTCTTCGACGCTTGCTCGTCCACTACGCAACCCTTTCAACCTTGCTTACAGTGCGGGAGTTTTCCCGGCGCGTTGGAAGGTTGCGAACGTTCAGCCCATCCCCAAAAAAAAAAAAAAGATGGGGCGAACAACCATGCGAATTACCGGCCAATTGTGATATGCTCCGCGCTCTCCAAGGTTATGGAGAGCATGGTTAACCATCATCTTGTCAGATACTTAGAGTCCAATGGCCTTCTTAATGACACCCAGTGTGGGTTCCGCAGAATTCGCTCTACGGGAGACCTAACGACTTTTTTGTCGGAACGATGGAGTCGCTCTATCCATCTGTTTGGTGAGAGTAAGGTCGTGGCTCTGGATAACTCCAAGACATTTGATGGCTCTTCAAGACATTTGATGGCTCTGGATATCTCCAAGAGGATGGTCGCTCCATCAACGAGTTTGGTGAGAGAAAGATCGTGGCTCTGGATATCTCCAAGGCATTTGATAGAGTCTGGCACGGTGTACTTTTATCAAAGCTTGTCGCTTTTGGAGTCGGTAAAAACTTCGTTCGATTTATATCGAGCTTTCTCAGAGATCGAACTATACGAGTTGTTGAAGATGGGTTCTCATCCGATGAGTATACATTGACCGCAGGTGTGCCACAAGGCTCTGTCCTTTCCCCTTCCCTTTGTCTTCTTCATTGACGATCTATTGGGTCAGATTTCGAATCCAGTCTACTCATTTGCCGATGACACTAGTCTGTGTCATTCATATTCATTCGATCATAGGCCCAGTCCTCAAAAAATTGTGGACAGGAGGCGCATTATGGATGAGACGCTCTGCCAGGAATTGCTGGCCATTTCCGAGTGGGGTAGAATAAAAAGGGTAGACTTAAACGCACAGAAGACGCAGTGTTGTATCTTGTCTCACAAGCGATTCACGGACCCACTTCAATCGTCCATATCTATCGACGGTATAGATATTGAACAGTCAGATACTCTTGATGTTCTGGGTATGAATATACAATGGGATGTCCGTTGGTCAAAACACATATTCGAAGGGTCGAAAGAAGCATTCAAGTTTTTGGGCTTTCTGAAGCGGTGCAAGAAATATTTCACCTCTTCTGACCTTCTCAATATCTATACTACCTACATCAGGCCGAGGATGGAAAATTACTCTCATATATGGACAGGGGCTCCAAAATCATCCTGGGAGCTACTTGACCGGGTTCAACGGAGAGCGATACTGTTGATTGGGGACAGTAAGGTATCCAACTCTATTGCTTCTCTTGAATATCGTCGAAATGTTAATGGGCCAGATCGGTCCATGTTTTGATATAGCTGCCATATAAACCGATCTTGGGTCTTGACTTCTTGAGCTTCTAGAGGGCGCAATTCTTATCCGATCGGAATAAAATTTTGCACGACGTGTTTTCTTATGACATCCAATAACTGCACAAAGTATGGTTTAAATGGAATGATAACTTGATATAGCTGACATATAAACCGATCTTGGGTCTTGACTTCTTGAGCCTCTAGAGGGCGCAATTCTTATCCGATTGGAATGAAACTTAGCACGACGTGTTTCGCTATGACCTCCAACGACTGTGCTAAGTATGGTTCAAATCGGATGATAACCTGATATAGCTGCCATATAAACCGATCTTGGGTCTTGACTTCTTGAGCCTCTAGAGGGTGCAATTCTTATCCGATTGGAATGAAATTTAGCACGACGTGTTTTCTTATGACATCCAATAACTGCACCAAGTATGGTTTAAATCGGTTGATAACATGATATAGCTGCCATATAAACCGATCTTGGGTCTTGACTTCTTGAGCCTCTAGAGGGCGCAATTCTTATCCGATTGGAATGAAATTTTGCACGACGTGTTTTGTTACGATATCCCACAACCGTGTCAAGTATGGTTTAAATCGGATGATAACCTGATATAGCTGCCATATAAACCGATCTTGGGTTTTGATTTCTTGAGCCTCTAGTGGGCGCAATTCTTATCCGATTGGAATGAAATTTTGCACGACGTGTTTCGCTATGACCTCCAACAACTGCACTAAGTATGGTTCAAATCGGTCAATAACCTGGCATATCAGCCATATAAACCGATCTTGGGTCTTGACTTCTTGAGCCTCTAGAGGGCCCAATTCTTATCCGATTGGAATGAAATTTTGCACGACGTGTTTCGCTAAGACCTCCAACAACTTAAGTATGGTTCAAATCGGTCAATAACCTGATATAGCTGCCTTATAAACCGTTCTTGGGTTTTAACTTATTTAGCCTCTAGAGGGCGCAATTGTTATCCGATTGGAATGAAATTTTGCAACAACTGTGCCAAGTATGGTTTAAATCGTTCTATAACCTTGTATAGCTGTCATCTAAACCGATCTGGGGACTTGACTTCTTGAGCTTCTAGAGGGCGCAATTCTTATCCGATTTGGCTGAAATTTTGCACGACGTATTTTATTCTTACTTTCAACAACTATGCTAGGAATAATTCAAATCGGTTCATAACCTGATATAGCTGTCATATAAACCGATCCGGGATTTTTACTTCTTGAGCCTCTAGAGGTCGCAATTATTATCCGATTTGCCTTAAATTTTCTACGACGGATTCTCTCATGACCATCAACATACGTGTTCATTATGGTCTGAATCGGTCTATAGCCCGATACAGCTCCCATATAAATCGATCTCTCTATTTTACTTCTTGGGCCCCCAAAGGGCGCAATTCATATTCGAATTGGCTGAAATTTTACACAGGTCTCCAATATACAATTTAATTATGGTCCGAACCGGACCATATCTTGTTATCGCTCTAATAGCAGAGCAAATCTTTTCTTTTACACTTTTTTTGCCTAAGAAGAGATGCCGGGAAAAGAACTCGACAAATGCGATTCATGGTGGAGGGTATACAAGATTCGGCCCGGCCGAATTTTGCGCGCTTTTACTTGTTTTTATTGATAGTTTGTCTTTGGAAAACATTTCCCTGAAATTTTTCTTCACTTTGGTTTAGTTAATCTTAAGTCCCATATTGATTTTATAACATTTTTAAAACGCAATTTTCCTTGAATAATCCTCATATTCCGGTCTCTTCGGTAATTTCTTTTTCTTAACCAGATTTTCATTTATATCACCTTCCCCGCCCACCAAGCAATTTCTTACCTTGCATTATCTGATCCACATAGACCATATCTTTCATACACTCATAGCTGAATTCTTGATTATGTCTTTCCAAAACACTGATAATTTCCTCTCTAGCTCTTTGTTGCACATCCTGATTTTGGGCCAACTCATATAAGGCAAAAGCCATTGTCGTGGATGAGGTCTCAAATCCAGCCAACAGAAATTGAAAGACTTGAGCCGCCAATTGACCAGATGTCAAATTTGTCATCTCCTCTCCCGTTTCGGATTTCATTAATTTGTTGTTTTTTAAATCTATCAACATGTCTATGAAATCATTTCTTCGCACTTGGGTTTGTTCACGCAAATCCACCGTCTTCTTGACTACGTCCATAAAATATTCCTCCACATCGGGCAGTGTTTGTTTCATGTGCAAAAATTTAGCCAGTTTGGGAAAACTAAAACGCAAGGCCACTCCCAAACGCTGTTCGACCAAACCCCGGCGACACATATTCCGAAATTTGGCATCAGGCTTGCGCAAACTATTGGTTTCAATGCCAAAGGCACAACTGCCAATGACATCGGTGGTGAAGCGCGATATAATGTCTCTCATCTCCATTGTAGGATTTTCAGCAATGGTGCTTGCCATTACCTCAATAAGTTCTTGGCCCTCCTTCATGACCAAAGGATACATGATTTTCATGCGTGATGAGGTAAAGGTGGGCGACACTTTGTTGCGCATGTTTCGCCATTTGGGTCCCTCCAAATTGAAAAGGGCCCCGGTGAAAGGATCATCCTCTTCATTGCAATACATTCCACGATCATGAAACTTTGTGAAATCCTTGATCAGTATATTCTTTATAAGATTTGGATCCAATACAAACACCCCGGGCTTGGTGAACCAATAGAAACCGGCAAATGGTCCTGTGTCCTTATACTTGTCATAGTAGCTTTGCCATATGTCAGAGAAGGCTCGGTCCGTAACGGCTCCCTGCAAGTTGCCCACCATCCAATGGGGTCGATCACAAGCCACATTTAGTTCGCGCCAATATGATAAATTTTTCCTCAACAAATTCAAGCCGTACCCCAGAAGGGCCAACAGAGAAGCCACTAATATTGCGGTAATCATCATGACAATGGTAAACCGGTTAAAAAAACACACGCAAAAATCTTCCACACAACTTTACCGAACTGCAGCAGTAGCACAACTAACGAAGGAGAGGGTTAAACATTGAAATAAACGCTTTAGAATTTCATTTTGAAAAGCTTTTTTAAGTCATCCATATGAATATCCATTGAATGATTGCGTGTATACTTGACCACAACATATTTAGCTACATAACGACTTCGTCATTCTTCACCACAATAAAGTAAGAGCGGAAAAAAATTTCATCAAAGTTTGGTCAACAATTTGCCATAGCTGCCCCGGTGATTTGGTGGGGAGGTTGAATTATTTTTTTTAACCAGTAGAAACCAAACACTCTTTATCTCATTGAACTTTCTATAGAGCCAATGAACTTGACCATGAAACATCCATGGAAAAAGAGTTGAGTATTGACTCAAGTAAAATTGATCTCAGTTCGGCTGGGTCGACTTTTAAATACCCTCTACCATGGAAAATCTTTGGATGTCAAAGTGGGTGGGAAAAACATTAGCCGGAAGTCGATTCCACATACGAACGGTTCGGGCGAAATAAGAATTCTCTCTATAATGCATTGTGCGGACTGCAGGCCAATCAATTACAAACGGGTGTGAGTTCCTGGAATGTCTAGTATCCCTGACATACATCCTTACATCAGGAATGAGAAGGCGAATATCAGATGAACACACACCATGAAAGTACCGATAGAACAGCGCCAAACAACCCACATTGTGACGATGATGAAGGGAGGCAATAGAGTTGGATACCCCACTGTCCCCAATTAACGCCATCGCTCTCCTCTGTACACGGTCCAGTAGCTCCAGGGATGATTTTGAAGCTCCAGCCCATACATGTGAGTTGTACTCCATTTTCGGCCTTATGAAAGTGGTGTAGATATTAAGAAGATCAGACGAAGTGAAGTAATTCTTACACCGTTTAAGGAAGCCTAAACACTCGAATGCTTCTTTCGACACTTCGAATATATGTTTAGCCCAACGGACATCACTTTGTTTCTTACATGTCCAGAACATCAAGAGCTTCTGATCGCTCAACATCTACACCGTTGATAGACAAAGATGATCGTAATAAGTCAGCAGCACTGAGTCTTCTGGGCATTAAAATCTACTCGATTCATTCGATCCCACTCAAAAATGGCCAGCAAATCCTGGCAGAGTGTATCGTTCATAACCCGCCTCTTGTCCTCAATCTATCGAAGAATGACAAAGATTACTGTCTTCCGCAAATGAGTAGATCTGATTCGATGTCTGACCCAACAGATCGTTGATGAAAATTAGAAAAAGAGAAGGAGAAAGAACAGAGCCCTGTGGTACACCTGCGGTCAATTTGCGCTTATTGGATGAGAATCCATCTATAACGAGCCGAATAGTGCGATCTCTGAGAAAGCTCGAAATAAATCGAACAAAGCCATTACCGACACCAAATGCGACAAGCTTTGATAGTAGTGCACCGTGCCAGACCCTATCAAATGCCTTGGAGATATCCAAAGCCACAAGCTTACTCTCACCAAACTGGTACAAAAGTGGCATGAGGTCACCCGTAGAGCGATTTTTGCGGAACCCATACTTTTGGTCGCTAAGAAGGCCATTAGACTCTAAATTCCTCACAAGATGGTGATTAACCATGCTCTCCATGACCATGGAGAGAGCGGACCATATCGCAATTGGCCGACAATTCGCAGGGTTGCTTGCCCCACATTGCTTGGGTATTGGCTGAACGTTCGCAACCTTCCAACGCGCCGGGAAGACTCCCGCAAGGTAGACAAGATTGAAAAGGTTGCGTAATGGACGAGCGAGCGTCGAAGAACACTTGCGTAAGACAAGTGTTGATATGACATCCGAGCCCGGGGATTTATTTACGTCTAGATTTTCAAGAACCATTATAACTCCACGAGTTCGAAAAAAATATTTGGTGCATAATGCCAGATTGATTGCTATCCGGCAGGGAAGAATTACCTGCAATTATATCAGCCAACAGGTAAGCCTCAGCAACCGGGTCAGTGAACGTATGATCGTCCTTAACAAGAGTTGGAATAGATGAAGAACTACCCTTTACTCTTTTCACGAACGACCAAAAGCTCTTACTTCCTCGTGTAGAAGCAAGAATCTTAGTACGCCTAAGCACTTTGGCACACGAAACCTCTTTCGTTCCGACAACATCTCAGCATGTCTGGTTAAACCAATCTGTGCAATATTGCAGAGGTATGTAAAATGGCTTAACCTTACTCACTGTCCCAAATTTCGTCGACATCGGACAATAAATGCCCCTTTAATGGGCCCAACAACTTAAATCGAGAGATCGGTCTATATGGCAGCTATATCCAAAACTGGACCGATCTGAGCCAAATTGAAGGAGGATATTGTAGTGTCTAACGCAACTCACTGTCCCAAAATTAGGCGACATCGGACAAAAAATGCGCCTTTCATGGGCTGAAAACCTTATATCGAGAGATCGATCTATATGGCAGCTATATCCAAATCTGGACCGATCAAAGCGAAACTGTAGAAAGATGTCAAGGGCCCTAATGCAACTCACTGTCCCAAATTTCAGCAAAATCGGATAATAAATGTGACTTTTATGGGCCTAAGACCCTAAATAGGCGGATCGGTCTATATGACAGCTATATCCAAATCTGGACCGATCGGAACCAAATTAAAGAAAAATATCGACTTGTCTTAAACCACTTACTGTTCCAAATTTCAGCAAAATCGGATTATGAATGTGACTGTTATTGGCCTAAGACCCTACATCGGTCGATCGGTCTATATGGGGGCTATATCAAGATATAGTCCGATATAGCCCATCTTCGAACTTAACCTGCTTATGGAGAAAAAAAAACTGTGCAAAGTTTCAGCTCAATATCGCTATTTTTATACTCTCCACTTTAGGATGGGGGTATACTTATTTCGTCATTCTGTTTGTAACACCTCGAAATGTGCGTCTAAGAAATATGCGTTTAAATTGATCGTCGTGAAGTTTTAAGTCGAACTGGCCATGTCTGTCCGACCGTCCGTCTGTCCGTCCGTCCGTCTGTATGTCGAAAGCACGCTAACTTTTGAAGGAGTAGAGCCAGCCGCTTGAAATTTTGCACAAATACTTATTACTTGTGTAGGTCAGATGGGATTGTTAATGGGCTATATCGGTTCACATTTTGATATAGCTGCCATATAAACCGATCTGGGATCTTGACTTCTTGAGCCGCTAGAGGGCATAATTCTTATCCGATTTGACTGAAATTGTGCACATAGTGTTTTGATATCACTTCCAATAACTGTGCGATGTATGGTCCAAATCGGTTCATAACCTGATATAGCTGCCATATAAAACGATCTTGGGTCTTGACTTCTTGAGCCTTTAGAGGGCGCAATTCTGCAATTTTGCACGGCGTGTTTTGTTATGATATCCACCAACTGTGCTAAGTATGGTCCAAATCGGTTCATAACCTGACATAGCTGCTATATAAACCGGTCTTGGGTCTTGACTTCTTGAGCTTCTAGACGCCACAATTCTTAACAGATTTGACTGCAATTTTGCACGACGTGTTTTGTTATGATATCCACCAACTGTGCCAAGTATGGTCCAAATCGGGCCATAACCAGGTATAGCTGTCATAGCTGTCATATAAACCGATCTTGGGTCTTGACTTCTTGAGCCACTAGATGGCGCAATTCGTATCCGATTTGACTGAAATTGTGCACATAGTGTTTTGATATCACTTCCAACAACTGTGCGAAGTATAGTCCAAATCGGTTTATAACCTGATATAGCTGCCATATAAACCTATCTGGGGTTTTGACTTCGTGAGCTTTTAGAAGGCGCAATTCCCATCCGATTTGGCTGTAATTTTGTACGTTTTGTTTTGGTATCACTTCCAACATTTATGCGAAGTATGGTCCAAATTTGTCCATACCCTAATATAGCTGCCATATAAACCGATCTGGGATCTTGAGTTCTTGAGCTTCTAGAGAGCGCAATTCTCATCCGATTTGCACACATTTTGTACAACAGCTTCTCCCATGGCCTTCAACATACGTGTGCAATATGGTCTGAATCGATCTATAGCTTGACACAGCTCCCATATAAACCGATCTCCGGCGAAAAATGACGGCTCCTTACCATTCTCAGTGACCATCTTTCTCTTCCTTGATGGCTGTGGCCTCCGTTTGCAAGTCACAGTCCTCCATGAAGACTCAGGGGCCGTGCGAGCTTCCTTCGATCCTGTTCCGACTTTGTCTACCTACGCAGGACACTGTTTGGAGTCTCCTTTACGGGATGGCTGGTTTGGTTTTCCCAGAGTACTTGAAAGCGGGGAGCTCTTTTTCTTCTTCAGCATTTTAGCAGTGTTATGCTCTTTGGGAAACCTGATTCTTTTTCCAGATTTCGTAGAAGTGATTGGAAGGTCAGTTTTAACCCTTCCAGCATTCTTCACTTTCGACCGATTGCGCTGCCGTTACAAACTCCTCTGTCTCCTTCTTCGTGCCCCGGATAGCTTTCTCGTACCGCTTGTGAGCTTAGCAAAGCCATCGCTCACTTCTGCCATCATCCCGATGTCTTCATCTCATGATTCGGCTTCGATGTCTCATTGACACCGTCGCTGTCTGAATCGGAGTCGGAAACACCACCTTTACTTAAAGGCTGGGGACGAACTGTGCATTCCTCTGGTTTATCGGTGTCTTCCTCTTTATTTAGTCAGACGACAAGTTGTGCGCTTGAAGCATTACTCTCGACTACAGGTGCAAAGCACCCGCACCTATAGGAATGGAGGACAACACGCTACAGTCTGACACCACCACCGCAGATGTTGAGTCTTCGGAGTCAATTTCAAGCCTACTCCAAGAGGCTTTAACAATTTTTTCCGTAAAAGGTAGTACCTATTCCGAGACACGGATATTTTTTTCTTTGAGGAGCGAAATGAAAACACGTCCGCTCCACTCAATGACAACGAAAACCCATGTAACCTTTTGGAACAGCAAAACAGACTGTAGGACGTCGAAAATCCTATGGGGAAATCCAGATCGGAGGAAGACGAGGCTATTACAGAAAGCAAATAAGAAGGAGGTCAGTATAGCTTTTGGTATCATAGAGGGACACATAGGTCTGCGAGGACCTCACTTATGTAAAATCGGTTCGGCAAGTGATACCGTGTGTAGGGCATGTGGGAAAGATGCTGGAGCATTTCCATCTCATTGCCCGACTTGCGCGTCTAAAAGATACCAGTACATAGGTGGGGGCATAATACCAGTCACGAACCAACTTAGGGGCGTGCTATGGAAAATAATTAAGATTTTGTAAATATTGGGTTGCCCAAAAAGTAATTGCGGATTTTTTGAAAGAAAGTAAATGCATTTTTAATAATATTTAGAATGAACTTTAAAGCCGACTATATGAAAAATCCGCAATTACTTTTTGGGCAACCCAATAGCATGGAATTCCTCACTTAGATTTTCTTTTTCGAGGTTACATTTTAGTATTTAGAGCTCACAAAAAGCCGATTACTGGCTTAGGTGTATGCCCATAGTGGCAGGGGTGGAATAATATCCGCACCCTCTTTTCAACCAAACCTATCCTAAACTATCCCTTCCTAATGCTGGCGATATTTGTGAAGTACTTCCCCAGTAAAAAAAATCTCCCCAAATGGTGTCGCACTGCGGCACGCCGTTTAGACTCGGCTATATTAAGGAGGACCCTTATCATTGCGCTTAAGCTTAAATCGGATAGCAATTAAAATTCTCCCCAAAAGGTGTCGCACTGCGGCACGTCGTTTAGACTCGGCTATATTAAGGAGGACCCTTATCATTGCGCTTAAACTAAAATGGCGATATTTGTGAAGTACTTCGCCAGTTAAAATTCTCCCCAAAAGGTGTCGCACTGCGGCACGCCGTTTAGACTCGGCTATATTAAGGAGGACCCTGTTCATTGCTCATTTAATGATAGCATTGTTTGTTGAAAATTTGCAATCGGGAAAATAGCATACGGAATATAAAACTTTGTTCAGTAATTTCTATGTTGCAATGTATCCTACCTTTCATTATCTGATCCACATACACCATATCCTTCAAGCACTCATAGCTAAAGTCCTGCTGATGTTTCTCCAATACTCGTATGATCTCATCTCTAGCCCTTTGCTGTACCCTCTGATTCTGAGCCAATTCGTATAGCGCAAAAGACATTGCAGTCGATGAAGTCTCATTGCCAGCCAATAGAAATGAAAAAGCCTGAGCAGCTAATTGACCAAAGGTAAGATTTGTCAACTCATCGCTAGCCGACTCACTTTTCATTGATTTGTTGTTCTTCAAATCGATTAAAAGATCTATGAAATCATTTCTTCTCACTTTAGTTTGTTCACGGCATTCCACAGTTTTTGTTATGAGGCCCATAAAATATTCTTCCACATCGGGCAAAGTTTGTTTCATATGCAAACGTTTGGCCAAGCTGGGTAATGTGACACGAAAAGTTACCCCAAAACGTTGTTCGGACATGGCACGACGACACATAGTGCGGAATTTATCATCAGGATTTCTTACAGTATTGATTTCTATGCCAAAGGCACAGCTTCCTATGACATTGGTGGTAAAGCGCGAAAGCAGTTCTCTAACTTCCACTATGGCATTTTCCAAACTCATATCCTCCAACACTTGCACTAGTTCTTGGGCTTCCTTTAGCACCAAAGGCAACATGGTCTTCATTTTCGATGAAGTAAAGGTGGGCGATATCTTATTACGCATTTGACGCCATTTCTGACCATCCAAAGTGTTTAGGGATCCAGTCAGAGGATCATCCTCTTCGTTGCAGTAAAGGCCACGATCAGTGAATTTGGCAAAGTCTTTTATCAAAATGTGTTTTATGAGGTTGGGATCCAAAGCAAAGATCCCGGGCTTGGTAAACCAAAAGAAACCCGCAAAAGGCCCAGAATCTTTGTATTTGTCATAATACTCTTGCCATATTTGAGTAAAGGTTTTGGCAGTAACAGCCCCCTTAAGGTTGCCCGCTATCCAATTTGGTGGATCACAGGCAATATTTAAATCATCCCAGTATTGAAAATGTTTTCGCAGCCAATTCCAGCCATAGATAAGTAAAACAAAAAGTATTGTCAATAGAACTAAAGTAATATCCATAATTGAGGGTAGAGACAATGAATCTTATAGCACATAGGCGTGCTCGCTTCCGAAATACTACTGGCAATTGGGAACATACAAAATTTGGCTATGGGTGTTTGGGCGTTTGGCGCGAGAGCTAAAACTGCATTGTATCCAATCCAAAAGCTTTTAGAGACTTCTGCTCTTAAAAAAAAATAAAAACTGATAAACACAGAAACCAAACAACGCAATTATGTATTAAGTCATCGAACAACCAAAAACATTGCTTGTTTATTATTGGTATAGAATTTAAAATTTTATATTGGTTTGCCCAAAAAGTAATTGCGGATTTTTCAAAAGAAAGTAAATGCATTTTTAATAAAACTTAGAATGAACTTTAATCAAATATACTTTTTTTACACTTTTTTTCTAAAGCAAGCTAAAAGTAACAGCTGATAACTGACAGTAGAAAGAATGCAATTACAGAGTCACCAGCTGTGAAAAAATTTGTCAACGCCGACTATATGAAAAATCCGCAATTACTTTTTGGGCAACCCAATATTTGTAAATAATTTCTTTTTATATAAATTATTTACAAATATTGGGTTGCCCAAAAAGTAATTGCGGATTTTTCATATAGTCGGCGTTGACAAATTTTTTCACAGCTGGTGACTCTGTAATTGCATTCTTTCTTCTGTCAGTTTGTCTTTAGAGAAAATTTCGTGGATATTTTGTATTTGGAGAAATTTGACTTCACTTTTTTATACCCTCCGCCATAGGATGGGGGGTATACTAATTTCGTCATTCTGTTTGTAACTAGTCGAAATATTCGACTGAGACCCCATAAAGTATATATATTCTTGATCGTCGTGAAATTTTATGTCGATCTAGCCATGTCCGTCCGTCTGTCCGTCCGTCCGTCTGTCTGTCGAAAGCACGCTAACTTCCGAAGGAGTAAAGCTAACCTCTTGAAATTTTGCACAAATACTTCTTATTAGTGTAGGTCGGTTGGTACTGTAAATGGGCCATATCGGTCCATGTTTTGATATAGCTGCCATATAAACCGATCTTGGGTTTTGACTTCTTGAGCCTCTAGAGTGCACAATTCTTAACCGATTGGAATGAAATTTTGCACGAAGTGTTTTGTTATGATATCCAACAACTGTACCAAGTATGGATCAATTCGGTTCATAACCTGATATAGCTGCTATATAAACCGATCTTGGGTCTTGACTTCTTGAGCCTCTAGAGTGCGCAATTCTTATCCGATTGGAATGAAATTTTGCATGACGTGTTTTGTAATGATATCCAACAACTGTGCCAAGTCTGGTTCAAATCGGTTCATAACCTGATATAGCTGCCATATAAACCGATCTGGGATTTGACTTCTTGAGCCTCTAGAGGTCGCAATTATTATCCGATTTGTCTGAAATTTTGTACGACGGATTCTCTCATGACCATCAACATACATGTTTATTATGGTCTGAATCGGTCTATAGCCCGATACAGCTCCCATATAAATCGATCTCTCTATTTTACTTCATGAGCCCCCAAAGGGTGCAATTCTTATTCGAATTGGCTGACATTTTACACAGGTCTCCAACATATAATTTAATTGTGGTCCAAACCGGACCATATCTTGATATCGCTCTAATAGAAGAGCAAATCTTTTCTTATATCCTTTTTTTTTTGCCCAAGAAGAGATGCCGGGAAAAGAACTCGACAAATGCGATCCATGGTGGAAGGTATATAAGATTCGGCCCGGCCGAACTTAGCACGCTTTTACTTGTTTTATATTTACTTTATATTTACTTTACTTTTTACTTTTATTTATTGTTGTTGTAGCCATATATTTTAATATGGAGGAACCTCCAAAGATGGGCAAGCTCGCTTCGGTCCACTGGACTGAAACGCTGTTGGAACGTTATGGCCGTTGCCTATTTAAAGGCACCAGTAACTAACCTTCTCATATCGAGCATCATAGGCACTCAGTATTTAAGCAAAAGTCATTACCGCCCGGCCTCACACAGAGAGTCTCCACTCGATACCGTTGATTATCCACGACTGCAGTTGCATTTACTTCGTATGAAGCATACCACTATCCGCAACCTGTGCCCGATAACTCTCAGCTGAACTTCTCTTGATGACGATGATCACCACACAAATCGGAGCTCACAGTTCTACCCAGCCCGAGTAATGCTCACATCCATACCGTGCCCGCATGACTTTTTACTTAAGTTCGCCATTACAGAACATTTGTTCCATGAACCGAAAGTAGAATAGATTTCCAAGCGCCTCCATCTTCTGCGCTTCTTCTCTTATCTTTAACACTCACTTTGGAGATGTCTCTCTCCACTTGGTCTCTCCAATGGAAGTTTGGTCTTCCACTTTGTATGTTCCATTATGATTGCCTTCAGAAGATTTATTAGCTTTAACTTCTTCATTCATTCTGACAACATGACATTGCTAAAGTAACCATTCTATTCTGAGGCGTTTGACTATGCTATCGCCATTCCACAACCCATACAGCCCGTGGTTCATACAACGCCGATATTCTCCATTAACGTAGAGTGGTACAAATATTTTCTATGTATTCGTCATCGTCTTGACATTCTAAGCCGATTTAGCCAGGTCCGTCCGAAGGAATAAAGCGAGGCGCTTAAAATTTTGCGCAAATATTCATCATATTAGTGTAGGTCGGTAGGAATGTTAATAGGTAATGTCGATCCTCTTGACTTCTTGAGCCTCTAGATGGCACAGATCTTATAGATCTACTAGCCGAACCAGCCCGCTCCACTGCGCCTTCTTTTACTCTCTAATATCTTTTTAGGGTGGGGACACTTCGGCTGAATGTGAATATCGAATTCGTGCCATTGTAGCAAATATCCATCTATAACGATGAATTGCCGTGATTGGTCTATATATCCATTTGGCGGCCCCCAGGGCACCAGACTGCAACAATAGAAACCATGTTTTGTTTTTGGAGACGGTAGGTTATGTTAGGCTTGGCTGAAAAGAGAGTACAGATATTAATCTGCCCCATGCCACTATAGACATACACCTAAGCCAGTAATCGGCTTGTTGTGCGCTCTAAAAATTAACAAGTAAAAGTGTGCTTAGTTCGGCCGGGCCGAATCTTATATACCCTCCACCATGGATCGCATTTGTCGAGTTCTTTTCCAGGCATCTCTTCTTAATCAAAACAGGATATAAGAAAAGATTTGCTTTGCTATTAGAGCGATATCAAGATATGGTCCGGTTTGGATCACAATTAAATTATATGTTGTAAAATGTCAGCCAATTCGAATAAGAATTGCGCCCTTTGGAGGCTCAAGAAGTAAAATGGAGAGATCGATTTATATGGGAGCTGTATCAGGCTATAGACCGATTCAGACCATAATAAACACGTTTGTTGATAGTCATGAGAGAATCCCTCGTACAAAATTTCACGCAAATCGGATAATAATTGCGACCTCTACAGGCTCAAGAAGTCAAGATCCCAGATCGGTTTATATGACAGCTATATCAGGTTATGGACCGATTTGAACCATACTTGGCACAGTTGTTGGATATCATAACAAAACACGTCGTGCCAAAATTCATTCAAATCGGATAAGAATTGGGCCCTCTAGAGGCTCAAGAAGGCAAGACCCAAGATCGGTTTATATGACAGCTATATCAGGTTATGGATCGATTTGAACCATACTTGGCACAGTTGTTGGGTATCATAACAAAAGACGTCGTGCGATATTCCATTCCAATCGGATAAGAATTGCACCCTCTAGAGGCTCAAGAAGTCAAGACCCAAGATCGGTTTATATGGCAGCTATATCAAAACATGGACCGATATGGCCCATTTACAATACCAACCGACCTACACTAATAAGAAGTATTTGTGCAAAATTTCAAGCGGCTAGCTTTACTTCTTCGGAAGTTAGCGTGCTTTCGACAGACAGACGGACGGACGGACAGACGGTCGGACATGGCTTGATCGACATAAAATGTCACGACGATCAAGAATTTATATACTTTATAGGGTCTCAGACGAATATTTCGAGTAGTTACAAACAGAATGACGAAGTTAGTATACCCCCATCGTATGGTGGAGGGTGTAAAAAGTAACCCCGAAGTGAAAAATTTTTAATTTTTGGGAAATGCTTTAACGTCTCATCGTTTTCCATACATGCCCAACACATGCTATCACTTGCCGCACCGATTTCGCATAAGTGAGCTCGTAGTCTTATGTGTCCCGTTATGACACCAAAAGCTATACTGACCTCCTTCTTACTTCCTTTGCCTTGTCCTCTCACTATACGGATCACCCCATAAGATTTTCGCCGTTCTACCGACTGTTTTGCTGCTCCACAGCTTACATGCGCCCACGTTTGTCGCCCACGCGCTTATATAGGACTGCGTCAACCCGAAAGGCTTCGGGTTAATCAAGTTTATCGACGGCAGTCCTCTGGCCTTCAATGCCAAATCGTCTGCCCATTCATTTCCCCTTACTCCGTTATGGCCCGGCATCCAGGAGATGCGGATTGTGCCATGCCAGAATAGGCTTTAATCTCCTTCTTACACTCCTTGGTGACTGTAAGAGTGCAAAAAAATTTCGAACGAATCGCATAACAAATCTCCGAGATCTGGTGTTTTAAAAAACATTGTAATGAGATTTCTGCAACACACCCAAATCCCTTTAATTTCAGCCCCATATTGCCATGGTCGGTAAATATGAACCCTTTGGAGGGTGTTTTGGGGCTGGGGCCGGTACTTTTCCCTGAAAAAAGATATTGAATTCGTTCTTTTCCCCCAAATACCGTTGATTTGAGCTCCAATTCAGTTTAGGGGGTGACACCCTAAACTGAACTTCATATCCCCCCAAACACTTGGCTACAAAATTGGATATCATATTTGTATTCTACACTCAAATAACTTTCATTTGAGTCCCATATTGTCATAATGGGTCCATTAACCTATTTGACGTATTTTTAGAAGATAAAGCGCCACCTGGACTTGAACAGAAATTTTAATGTCATATTCATAATCTACTCCCAAATACCTTTCATTTGAGTCCCATATAGCCATGGTCGGATAATATGACCATTTGGTGGTATTTGGGGGTGGGGCGACCTTCCATTACTTGGACCTAATGTTTTATGCCATATTTGTAATCTACTGCCTAATACTTTTCATTTGAGTCCCATATTGAGATGAACTTCGAATGTATCTTTTTAGAGGAGTTTTAGGGTTAATGGGGGGGGATGGGCGCTGGGTACTTGGCCACAAATTTTAATACCATATTCGTTTTCTGATCTCCAATTCCTTTCATTTGATACACTTATTGTGCCCATCGGACCACTTTGGGATATGGGTGGCATTTTTGGGGTAAGGGGGAAGGCTAATGTGCCCATTTTGGGCGTTTTTCTGGGAGTGGGGTGGCCCCCTATACTAAGACATGAATTTCTATGGCAGATTCGTTATCTACTCTCGCATACTTTTCATTTGATACCCATATTGTCCTTATCGGTCCACTTTTGATTTTGGGTGGTGTTTTTGGGGTAACGGTGGAGGGTCCGCCCCTTCCGTTATCAATAGATTATAAAGCCTATTCCTACTTCCTGACCATATTCGTAATCTACTCCCGAATACCTTTCATTTGAGTCCCATATTGTCATGATCGTCAAATAAACCTATTTTAAAGGGTTTTGGGGCT
Organism: Stomoxys calcitrans; assembly: GCF_963082655.1. Taxonomy (NCBI): domain Eukaryota; kingdom Metazoa; phylum Arthropoda; class Insecta; order Diptera; family Muscidae; genus Stomoxys; species Stomoxys calcitrans. The sequence continues at coordinate 34,095,945 of NC_081556.1, read as the reverse complement.
GGGGCGGCCCCTCAGGTGCATGCACCCAACTTTTAATATGAAATTCGTACTCTACTCTTAAATACCTTTCATTTGAATCCCATATTGTCCCGATCGGTCCGCTTTTGATTTTTGGTGGTGCTTTTGGCATAAGGGGGAGGGTCCGCCCCCCTTCCGATACCGAAAAATTATACAGCCTATGTTTCCTTCCAGACCAACCTATACAATATTCGAAAATTTCGAGAAAATCGGTTATGCTGTTTTACAGTCTTTACGGAAAAAACAAACCGAGTTCCATATAACCGTGATTGGCTAATGTGCCCATTTTGGGCGTTTTTCTGGGAGTGGGGTGGCCCCCTATACTAAGACATGAATTTGTATGGCAGATTCGTTATCTACTCTCGCATACTTTTCATTTGATACCCATATTGTCCTTATCGGTCCACTTTTGATTTTGGGTGGTGTTTTTGGGGTAACGGTGGAGGGTCCGCCCCTTTCGTTATCAATAAATTATAAAGGCTATTCCTACTTCCTGACCATATACGTAATCTACTCCCGAATACGTAATCTACTACCGAATGAGTCCCATATTGTCATTATCTTCCAAAAAATTTATTTTAGGGGGTTTTGGGGTTGGGGCGGCCCCCCAGATACTTGGACCCATTTTTTAATATGAAATTCGTACTCTACTCTTAAATACCTATCATTTGAATCTAATATTGTCCCGATCGGTCCACTTTTATTGTTGGGTAGTACTTTTGGGGTAAGGGGGAGGATCCGCACCCCCCCCCCCCCCCCCCCCCTCTGATACCAAAAAATTATATAGCCTAAGTTTCCTTCCAGACCAACATACTCAAACTGTCAAAATTTCAAGATAATCGGTTCAGCCGTTTTTGAGTCTATACGGAACAACAAACAAATTCAATTTTATATATAAGAAGAAGATGTCTATAGTTTAGGGGCAGATTGATATCCGCACCCTCTTTTCAACCTAACCTAGAACGACTTTGGCAGCACAGTACCAAAAAAAGACCTCAATAGGCTGCATATTCAGCACCACTTCCTATCGGCCTGCAGGTTCCGGTGATTCTGACGCATACCAGTTTTTAAATCCCACCATCATAGGATGTCCTACAGGTTCCGGTGACTCTGATGCAGACAAGTTTTTACACAACCACCATAGGATGGGCGTATACTAATCTAGTCATTCCGTTTGTAACACCTCGAAATATTAATCTGCGACCTCATAAAATACATTCTTGATCGTCTTGACATTATAACTCGATCCACATTAGCCGTCATACGCGTAAAGCAAGCCGCTTGGAATTTTACACAGATACTTCTTATTAATGTAAATCGGTGGGGATTGCAAATGGGCCCTATCGGTTCCGATTTTCATATACATAGCTCACAGATAAACCGAGCTCCTGATTTCACTTCTCGAGTCCCTGGAAACCGCAATTGTTATTCGATATGTCTGAAATTTGGCAGGCGGTAAATTTTTAAGACTCCTAAAAATCGTGACGAATATGATTCAAATCGGTCTATAACCTGATATAGCTCCCATATAGACGGATCTCCCGATTTGATTTCCTGAGGCCCTGGAAACCGCAATAGTTTTCCGATTGAGCTGAAATTTGACACGTAGTATTCTGTTACGACTTCCAACAATCGTACTGAGTATGGTCCGCATCTGGCTTTAACCTGATATAGGTCTCGTATAAACCGATTTCCTGATTTGACAACCTGATCCCCTATAAGCCGCAATTGTTATCCGATTGGGCTGACATTTTTCACCAGTTCCGTTAGGCCCCCGACATCTTCCTAGAATATGGCACAGATCGATTCAGATTTGGATATAGCTGTCATATAGACAGATCTCTCGATTTTAGGTATTGGGCCCACATAAGGCGCATTTAATGTCCGGTGTTACTGAAATTTAAGACATTAAGCTGTGTTAAGCCCCGTGACATCTTTCTGCAATTTTGCCCAGATCGGTCCAGATTTGGATATAGCCGCCATATAGACCGATCTCTCGATTTAAGGTTTTGGGGCCATAGAAGGCGCATTTATTGTTCGATGTCGCCAAAATTTGGGACAACGCGTTGTGTTAGGCCCCTCGACATCTCTATAAAATTTGGCACAGATCGGTTCAGATTTGGATATAGCTGCCATATAGACCGATCTCTCGATTTAAGGTATTGGGCCCATAAAAGGCGCATTTTTTGTCCGATGTCACTGAAATTTGGGACAGTGAGCTGTGTTAGGCCCTTCGACATCCTTCTTCAATTTGGCTCAGATCGGTTCAGATTTAGATATAGCTATCATGTAGATCGATCTCTCGATTTAAGGTTTTGGGCCCACAAAAGGCGCATTTATTTTTCGATTTTGCAGAAATTTGGGAGAGTGAGTTGAGAGTAATCCTAGAATAATCCTAATCCCTAAAAACCCCTGGTGTAAAAATAATAATCTCTCTTCACTTCAGTTTTTTATTTAATTTTTTATATTTTCACAACCTTTAAAGGTATTCCAGTTTCTGGACATGTTAAAATACCTTTTATGCTATATTTCATGGGTATAGGAGTTTCATCACAGATGGAAAATTTGAAATTTTTCAAAAGTAAGGCCATACCAACAATTACTTGCATTTTGCCAAACCTTAAGCCAATGCAATTACGAGGACCATCTCCAAAGGGCATATGGAGAACAGAGTCACGTTCTGCCACTTTCTCATGGGAAAAGTTATCCGGATTAAAGGTATGAGGTTGTGGATAATAACGCTCATCATGATGAATGGCACTGGTGGGCATGATGGCATACATGCCCTTCTTAATGACATAATTGGGATGACCGGGCACAACGAAATCCTCCAAGGCTTGACGATGCAGGAAGGGTATAACGGAGTGTAGACGCAGAGTTTCTAGAAAACAAACAAAAAGAAATATTAAAATACTGATAAAGAAAATGTTGCTTGGAAATTATGGGCGAACATTTGTGTATTTCTTCACTTTCAACCAACCCGTTTTGAAGTTTGATGGTGTATTATCTACTTTTTTTCATATTTAGTATGATTATTTACTTATCTTCTTTTCAACTTACCATTCAATATTTGTTCCAAATACATCATTTCCTTCATGCACTCGTATGTAAACTCTTGATTATGCTTCTGCAATACCTCCAGCACTTCAGCTCTGGCCTTTGCCTGTATTTCTTCATTGCGGGCCAGCTCATACATTATAAAGGCCATGGTAGTGGATGATGTCTCAAAGCCAGCCACCAAGAACACAAAGGCCTGCGCAGCAATTTCTCCAAAAGACAAATTGGTGAACTCCTCGCCAGATTCACTTTTCATCAGCTTATTATTCTTCAACTCTAGCAACATATCCATAAAGTCATTACGTTTAATGTTATTCTTCTCGCGATAGTCCACCGCTTCACGGGCTAGGCCTAAGAAGTAGTCCTCAACCTCGGGTATGGTTTCTTTCATGTGCAATTTCCTGGCCACTTCGGGGAAATTCAAACGGAAGCCCACACCCAAAATGCCCAGACGATGTTCGGTGAGAGCTCTACGTCCCATAATGCGAAATTCAGATTTGGGATTTTTCAAACTGCTGGTCTCAATGCCAAAGGCACATGAGCCTATAACATCAGAGGCAAAGCGGGCCATTAGATCCCACACCTCGATAATGTCACTGTTATCCAGACTCTTGTCCAGCACCTTGACCAATTCTTGGCCTATTTGATTGACCAAGGGAAACATTATTTTCATTTTTCCCGATGTAAAGGTGGGCGATAGTTTATTACGCATGCTGCGCCACTTATGGCCATCCAGATTAAAAAGTGTCCCCGTCAATGGATCATCTTTGGGATTATTAAACATGCCACGATCGGTGAATTTGGAGAAATCTTTGATTAGTATATGTTTCATTAGGCTGGGTTCCACTACCAAAACTGAGATTTTGGTAAACCAATACATGCCCACAAATGGCCCAGTGTGACGATATTTATCGTACAAATCTTGAACGCATTGGGCCACTGATTTGTGAATCGTTGAACCATCGAAATTGCCCATTAACCAATGCGGCCGATCATGGGCTATATTCAAATTCTTCCAATATGAATAATGTTGACGTAACGAGTGGATCACATAGCCAAATAAGGCCAGCAGCACAGTTAGCAGTACCGTGGTCACCAACATGATGGAGTCACTTCAAGCACTTGTTGCGAAATTTTTATTTTCTTCCCCCAGCCGACGCAGTAGAGCGATACCATATGGTGTGTCCAGCGAGAGCAAAGCAATAGAACTGTTTGCAGTCTCTTACTAGTGAAAGCTTTTTATTAACCAAACACTTGTTTGTCAACAAAATTTGGGGGGGAAAAGCAGAGAGCATTGAAACGATTAAAAAGCCGGCAAAAAACCGCTTCTCTCTGAAGAGCAAAACTTGTTGTTTTGTTGTGAGCAACCAAACAGAATTTAGTGAACAGTCTGCTGGTTTTTTTACCGGTTGTTTGTAAACAAGTCTAAAAACCAGTGAGAAAAGTCAAAAGTCTGAGGGTGCCGACTGTATAAAACCCTACACCACCCATGCAACGGCGATGGAACAAACTCATGCCCGAGGATGTATGTTGGAACCAGCAAAAATAAACTAAAAACAACCTCTAGAAGCTCAAGGAGTCAAGATCCCTAATCGGTTATGAATCGACTTGAACCTTATTGGGCACAATTGTTAGATATCATAACAAAATACTTCGTGAAAAATTTCTTTCCAGTCGGATAAGAATTGCGCCCTCAAGAGGCTCAAGAAGTCAAAACACATGATCGGTTTATATGGCAGCTATATTAGGTTATGAACCTATTTCAACCTTATTTGGCGCAGTTGTTGGATATCATAAAAAAACACGTTGTGCAAAATTTCATACAAATCGGGTTAGAATTGCGCCATCTAGAGGCTCAAGAAGACAAGACCCAAGATCGGTTTATATGGCAGCTATATCAGGTTATGAACCGATTTGAACCAAACTTGGCACATTTGTTGGATATCATAACAAAACACGTTGTGCAATATATCATTCCAATCGGATTAGAATTGCGCCCTCTAGAGGCTCAAGAAGTCAAGACCCAAGATCGGTTAATATGGCAGCTATATCAGATTATTGACTGATTTGAACCAATCTTGGCACAGTTGTTGGATATCGTAACAAAACACGTTGTGCAAAATTTCATTCCAATCGGACTAGAATTGCGCCCTCAAGAGGCTCAAGAAGTCAAGACTCAATCGGTTCGGATCGGTTTATATGGCAGCTATATCAGGTTATCATCCGATTTGAACCTTATTTGGCACAGTTGTTGGATATCATAACAAAACGCGTTGTGCAAAATTTCATTCCAATCGGATTAGAATTGCGCCCTCTAGAGGCTCAAGAAGTCAAGACCCAAGATAGGTTTATATGACAGCTATATCAAAACATAGACCGATTTTAACCACACTTAACACAGTTGTTGGATATCATAACAAAAAAACACGTTGTGCAAAATTTCATTTCAATCGGATTAGAATTGGGCCCTCTAGAGGCCCAAGAAGTCAAGACCCAAGATCGGTTTATATGGCAGCTATATCAGGTTATGAACCGATTAAAACCATACTTGGCACAGTTGTTGGATATCATAAGAAAACACGTCGTGCTAAATTTCATTCCAATCGGACTAGAATTGCGCCCTCAAGAGGCTCAAGAAGTCAAAACTCAAGATCGGTTTATATGGCAGCTATATCAGGTTATGGACCGATTTAAACCATACTTGGCACAGTTGTTGGATATCATAAAAAAACACGTTATGCAAAATTTCATTCCAATCGGATTAGAATTGCGCCCTCTAGAGGTCCAAGAAGTCAAGACCCAAGATCGGTTTATATGGCAGCTATATCAAAACATAGACCTATATGGCCCATTTACAATCCCAACCGACCTACACTAATAATAAGTATTTGTGCAAAATTTCAAGCGGCTAGCTTTATTCTTTCGAAAGTTAGCGTACTTCGACAGACAGGCGGACGGACAGACGGACGAACGCACAGACGGACGGACATGGCTAGATCGACATAAAATGTCACTACGATCAAGAATATATATACTTTATGGGGCTCAGACGAATATTTCGAGTAGTTACAAACAGTATGACGAAATTAGTATACCCCCATCCTATGGTGGAGGGTATAACAAGATAAGCAGGACAAAAATCTGATATTTAACTAAGAACCAGAATCGCACTTGTAGAACACTGTGCTACCAAACAAACATGAGCCAGACTTAGAGAGAGTGTGGGAGTATTGGATAATGAAATAAACCATAACAAGAGAATGACGCTAGAAACACTGCATAATGTAAACACGACAACAACGAGACGCATGAACTACCAAGCAGACACAGAGAGATAGGCAAGCAACTACAGATTGCTAATAAACAGAGTAAACAAAGTCCAATAAGAACAACCAGCGACAAAACAGACAACGACCAGTGAAGATGGTTGCATAGCTTTTATGTTTTTGTAATACCCACCACCGAAGGATGGGGGTATATTCATTTTGTCATTCCGTTTGCAACATTACATTCATGATCAGCGCAAAAATCTAAGACCATCTGGCCATGTCCGTACGTCTGTCCTTCTATCTGTTGAAATCACGCTACAGTCTTTAAAAATAGAGATATTGAGCTAAAACTCTACGCAGATTCTTTTTTTTTTTGACCATAAACAGGTTAAGTTCGAAGATGGGCTTTATCGGACTATATCTTGATACAGCCCCCTTGATGTTAGGCCCTTCGACATCCTTCTTCAATTTGGCCCAGATTGATCCAGATTTGGATATAGCTGCCATATAGACCGATCCGCCGATTTGGGGTCTTAGGCCCATATAAGCCTCATTTATTATCCGATTTTGCTGAAATTTGGGACAGGGAGTTGTGTTAGGACCTTCGACATCCTTCTTCTGTTTGGCTCAGATCGATCCAGATTTGGATATAACTGCCATATAGACCGATATCTCGATTTAAAGTTTTGGGGCCATAAAAGGCGCATTTATTGACCGATTTTGCTGAAATGTGGGACAGTGAGTTGTGTTAGGCCCTTCGACACCTTTCGTTAATTTGGCCTAGATCAGTCCAGATTTGGATATAGCTGCCATATAGACCGATCCTCCGATTTAGGGTCATCGGCCCATAAAAGACACATTTATTGACCGTTTGTGCTGAAATTTCGGACAGTGGGTTGTGTTAGGACCTTCGACATCCTTCTTCAATTTCAGCAACACCGAACAATAAATACGCCTTTTAAGAGCCCAAAATATTAAATCGAGAGATCGGTCTATATGGCAGCTATATCCAAATCTGGACCGATCTGAGTGAAATTGAAGAAGGATGTCGAAGGGCCTAACACAACTCACTGTCCCAAATTGCGGCGACATCGGACAATAAATGTGCTTTTTATGTCCCCAAAACCTAAAACCTAGAGATCGGTCTATATGGCAGCCATATCCAAATCTGGACCGATCTGTGCCATAACGCAGAAGCATGTCAAAGGACTTAACCTAACTCACTGTCCCAAAGTTCGGCGACATGGGATAATAAATGCGCCTTTTATGGGCCCAAAACCTTAAATCGAGGGATCGGTCTATATAGCAGCTATATCCAAATCTGGACCGATCTGGGCCAAATTGACAAAGAATATCCAAGGGCCTAACACAACTCACTGTCCCAAGTTTCAGCAAAATCGGATAATAAATGTGGCTTTTATTGGCATAAGACCCTAAATCGGCGGATCGGTCTATATGGGGGCTATATCAAGATATAGTCCGATATAGCCCATCTTCGAACTTAACCTGCTTATGGACAAAAAAAGAATCTGTGCAAAATTTCAGCTCAATATCTCAATTTTTAAAGACTGTAGCGTGATTTCAACAGACAGACGGACAGACGGACGGACATGTCTAGATCGTCTTAGATTTTTACGCTGATCAAGAATATATACTTTATAGGGTCGGAAATAGATATTTCGATGTGTTGCAAACGGAATGACAAAATGAATATACCCCCATCCTTCGGTGGTGGGTATAAAAATAGAGATATTGAGCTAAAATCCTTCTTCAATTTGGCCCAGATTGATCCAGATTTGGTTATAGCTACCATATAGACCGATCCGCAGATTTGGGGTCTTAGGCCCATAAAAGCCACATTTATTATCCGATTTTGCTGAAATTTGGGACAGTGGGTTGTGTTAGGACCTTCGATATCCTTCTTCTGTTTGGCTCAGATCGGTCCCGATTTGGATATAGCTGCCATATAGACCGATATCTTGATTTAAGGTTTTGGGTCCATAAAAGGCGCATTTATTGACCGATTTTGCTGAAATGTGGGACAGTGAGTTGTGTTAGGCCCTTCGACATCTTTCGTTAATTTAGCCTAGATCAGTCCAGATTTGGATATAGGTGCCATATAGACCGATCCTCCGATTTAAGGTTTCGGGACCTTAAAAGGCGTATTTGATGTCCGATTTCGCCCAAATTGGGGACAGTGAGTTGTGTTAGGCTCTTCGACAGTTTTCTGCAGCTTGGCCCAAATCGGTCCAGATTTGGATATAGCTGCAATGTAGGCCGATATCTCGATTTAAAGTCTTGTTTTATACTCTTTCTTTCTGGTCTTTACATGGTACATGTAAAAATTCAGCAACAAATTTTTGCAACCTTCCAAGTTATGGCCAAACGACTAAAAGTACCTCTATCCCCTTTTGAAAGTCTTCAATTGTTGGTATTGGTTGTTTGGCATTTTTATACCCACCTCCATAGGATAGAGGGTATACTCACTTAGTCATATCGTTTGCAACACACCGAAATATCAATTTCCGACCCTACCAGGTATATATATTATGGATCGTCATAAAATTCTAAGACGATTTAAGGATTTGCTTGTGTCTGTTCGTCCATATGTTGTAATCACTCTACATCCTTCAAAACTTGAGATATTAAGTTGAAATTTGGCACAGATACGTCTTTTTGATGCACGCTGACTAAGTTCTTGAACGGCCCAAATCGGACCATAATTGGATATAGCTGCTATATGGACCGATCTGCCGATAAAGGGCCTAAATCCCATAAATGCTTTATTTTTTATTCGAGTTCGCTGACATTTGAAACTGTGAGTAGTCTCAGGCCTCCTGACATCTGACCCATATATGGTTCAGTTCGGACTATATTTGGATATAGCTGTCATATAGACCGATATGCCGATTAAGGGTCTGAAGCTCATAAATGATTTATTTATTACCCAATTTCCATCCAACCTATTACAAAATTAAATACAAATATTTTTTTTTTTATTTTTTTTATTTTTTATATTTTCTCTACCTTTAAGGTAACTCCATTTTCCGGACATGTCATAATACCTTTGATGCTATATCTCATGGGTATGGGAGTTTCATCACAAATGGAAAATTTAAAATTTTTCAAAAGTAAGGCCACACCAACAATGACTTCCATTTTGCCAAACCTTAAGCCAATGCAATTACGAGGACCATCTCCAAAGGGCATATGGAGAATAGAGTCACGTTTTGGCACTTTCTCATGGGAAAAGTTATCCGGATTAAAGGTATGAGGTTGTGGATAATAACGCTCATCATGATGAATGGCATTGGTGGGTATGATGGCATACATGCCCTTCTTAATAACATATCTGGGATAACCGGGCACAACGAAATCTTCCAAGGCTTGACGAAGCAGAAAAGGGGTAATGGAGTGAAGACGAAGAGTTTCTAAAAGAAAGGAAAAAAATTAAAAAAATAAAACTATTTTACAAGTACACTGAGGGAACAAATGGTGACAGTAATATCCGTTTGCATATATCTCTTCTTTTAAACGTACCTTTCAATATCTGTTCCAAAAATACCATTTCGTTCATACACTCATACGAAAATTCTTGATTATGCTTCTGCAATACCTCCAGCACTTCTGCTCTGGCTTTTGCTTGTATTTCTTGATTGCGGGCCAGCTCATACATTATAAAAGCCATGATATTGGATGAAGTCTCAAAGCCGGCCACCAAAAAGACAAAAGCCTGGGCAGCAATTTCTTCAAAAGACAAGTTGGTAAACTCCTCGCCAGATTCACTTTTCATTAGTTTATTATTCTTCAACTCTAGCAACATATCCATGAAGTCATTACGTTTAATATTCGTCTTCTCACGATAGTCCACAGTTTCACGCACCAGGCCCAAGAAGTAGTCCTCAATCTCCGGTAAGGTGTCTTTCATGCGCAATTTTCTCGCCACTTGAGGGAAATTCAAACGAAAACCTATGCCTAAAGTGCCTAGGCGATGGTCGGTGAGGGTTCTACGTCCCATAGTGCGAAATTCGGATTCGGGATTTTTTAAACTGCTGGTCTCAATGCCAAAGGCACATGAGCCTATAACATCGGAGGTATAGCGGCCCATTAGATCCCACACCTCGATAATGTCACTGTTAACCAGACTCTTGTCAAGGACCTTGACCAATTCTTGGCCTATTTGAGTGGAAACATTATTTTCATTTTTCCCGAAGTAAAGAGGGGCGATAGTTTATTACGCATGTTACGCCATTTATGACCATTCAGATTAAAAAGCGCCCCCGTCAATGGATCATCTTTGGGGTTATTGAACATGCCACGATCGGTGAATTTGGAGAAATCCTTGATTAGTATGTGTTTTATTAGGCTGGGTTCCACTACCAAAACCCAGTTTTTGGTAAACATGTATACACCCACAAATGGTCCACTATGGCGATATTTATCGTATAAGTCCTGAACGCATTGGGCCACTGATCTGGTAACCGTTAAACCTTCGAAATTGCCCATTAACCAATGCGGCCGATCATGGGCTATATTCAAATTCTTCCAATACGAATAATGTTGACGTAACGCGTGGATCACATAGCCGAAAAGGGCCAGAAGCAGCACTGAGGTCACCAACATGATGCAATCGCTTCAATTTTTTTTTTCTTCCCCTAACCACAGTAGAGCGTTAACAATTGATCTTTCTAGCGAAAGCAAAGCAAAAGAACTGTTTGCAGTCTCTAACTATTGAAATCCTTTTATTAGTCGGGCACTTGTTTGTCAAAAAAATTTTGGGGAAAAAATTAAAAAATTATGCGCAGTCTGCTGGTTTTTTAACCGGTTGTTGGTAAACAAGTCTTAAAATAAGTTCACATTCATCATGGGCAAGTCTAAAAATAAATCTACCTTCTCAACCGCTCATTATCTTTTGGCTGCATGGTAAGCGATATAAATTATGGTACATGGTATGTACGCTCAGGCAGGTAGAACATCAAATGCCATACAAACAGCACAAAATGTATCATCAACTAAGGAAGGAAGGACAAATTAAGTTAGCGGAAAATGTACCAACCTGATATTGATGAACCCTGCAAACGAGCCATGATTTGGGAATCTGTACATGAAATGTCTGAACATTGTACAGAGAATATGCAGTATGCGGCGGATATGATAGAAAAGTAAAAGACCGGCATAAACCGAAACCCTTGGGTCTTGGATACAAAATTGTGGTGTAAAAACTCGGTCAACGAAGCCCAACAGTGATGATGGGCGTAAGAACAATGGAAAATATGGTCCACATATTCTTCCGACGACACAACCGTAGAGGAGATGACGTTTATGAAGAGCTTACTGACAACATATGCCCCTTTAAGACAGAGGAGCTAAGGAATGCAGCCCGCAGCCTCCAGAGTAGAAAAGACCACAACGGAATCCGCGCACAGTGGGAGAAAATCGAAAAAAAAAAAATAGTGAAAACTATCAAGGAAAGGCAAAAGTCGGGCGAGGCCGATTATATAATACTCTACACCACCGAGTCTTCTGTTTGTAATACCTCGAAATATGCGTCTAAGACCCCATAAAGTACATATATTCTTGATCGTCGTGACTTCTTCTTATGGGTGTAGGTCGCTTGGGATTGTAAATGGGCCAAATCGGTCCTTAACCTGCCATATAAACCGATCTTGGGTCTTGACTTCTTGAGCCTCTAGAGGGCGCAATTCTCATCCAATTTGACTGAAATGTTGCACATAGTGTTTTGATATCACTTCCAACAACTGTGCGAAGTATGGTTCAGATTGGTCCATAAGCTGATATAGCTGCTATATAAACCGATCTTGGGTCTTGACTTCTTGAGCCTCTAGAGGGCGCAATTCTCATCCAATTTGACTGAAATGTTGCACATAGTGTTTTGATATCACTTCCACGACGTGTTTTCTTATGGCATCCAATAACTGTGCGAAGTATGGTTCAAATCGGTCCATAACCTGATATAGCTGCCATATAAACTGATCTTGGGTCTTGACTTCTTGAGCCTCTAGAGGGCGCAATTCTCATCCAATTTGACTGAAATGTTGCACATAGTGTTTTGATATCACTTCCACGACGTGTTTTCTTATGGCATCCAATAACTGTGCGAATTATGGTTCAAATCGGTCCATAACCTGATATAGCTGCCATATAAACTGATCTTGGGTCTTGACTTCTTGAGCCTCTAGAGGGCGAAATTATCTTCCGATTTGACTGAAATGTTGCACATAGTGTTTTGATATCACTTCCAACAACTGTGCGAAGTATGGTTCAAATCGGTCTACAACCTGATATAGCTGCCATATAAACCGATCTTGGGTCTTGACTTCTCAAGCTTTTAGAAAGCGCAATTCCTATCCGATTTGGCTGTAATTTTGCACGTGGTGTTTTGGTATCACTTCCAACATTTATGCAAATTATCGTCCAAATCGGTCCATACCCTGATATAGCTGCCATATAAACCAATCTTGGGTCTTGACTTCTTGAGCCTCTAGAGGACGCAATTCTCATCCAATTTGACTGAAATTTTGCACATAGTATTTTGATATCACTTCCACGACGTGTTTTCTTATGGCATCCAATAACTGTGCGAAGTATGGTTCAAATCGGTCCATAACATGATATAGCTGCCATAAAAAACGATCTTGGGTCTTGACTTCTTGAGCCTCTAGAGGGCGAAATTCTCTTCCGATTTGACTGAATTTTTGCACATAGTGTTTTGATATCACTTCCAACAACTGTGCGAAGTATGGTTCAAATCGGTCCATAACCTGATATAGCTGCCATATAAACTGATCTTGGGTCTTGACTTCTTGAGCCTCTAGAGGGCGCAATTCTCATCCAATTTGACTGAAATGTTGCACATAGTGTTTTGATATCACTTCCACGACGTGTTTTCTTATGGCATCCAATAACTGTGCGAATTATGGTTCAAATCGGTCCATAACCTGATATAGCTGCCATATAAACTGATCTTGGGTCTTGACTTCTTGAGCCTCTAGAGGGCGAAATTATCTTCCGATTTGACTGAAATGTTGCACATAGTGTTTTGATATCACTTCCAACAACTGTGCGAAGTATGGTTCAAATCGGTCTACAACCTGATATAGCTGCCATAAAAACCGATCTTGGGTCTTGATTTCTTGAGCCTCTAGAGGGCGAAATTCTCATCCAATTTGACTAAAATTTTGCACATAGTGTTTTGATATCACCTCCACGACGTGCTTTCTTATGGCATCCAATAACTGTGCGAAGTATGGTTCAAATCGGTCCATAACCTGATATAGCTGCCATATAAACTGATCTTGGGTCTTGACTTCTTGAGCCTCTAGAGGACGAAATTATCTTCCGATTTGACTGATTTTTTGCACATAGTGTTTTGATATCACTTCCAACAACTGTGCGAAGTATGGTCTAAATCGGTTCATAAGCTGATATAGCTGCCATATAAACCGATCTTGGGTCTTGACTTTATGAGCCTCTAGAGGGCGCAATTCGTATCCGATTAGGCTGTAATTATGCACGTGGTGTTTTGATATCACTTCCAACACTTATGCGAAGTATGGTCCAAATTTGTCCATACCCTAATATAGCTGCCATATAAACCGATCTGGGATCTTGAGTTCTTGAGCTTCTAGAGAGCGCAATTCTCATCCGATTTGCACACATTTTGTACAACAGCTTCTCCCATGGCCTTCAACATACGTGTGCAATATGGTCTGAATCGATCTATAGCTTGACACAGCTCCCATATAAACCGAGCTGAGCCCCAAATCGGACTATAACTGGACATATCTCATCCTCCTCCTCTGTCCATATTCATTATTCTTTGTTTGCCTAAAAAGAGATACTAGCAAAACCTGAAATGGCCATATCTCCTTAACTAAGCCTCGTAGAGCAAAAGTAAGGTTAATTCGTGATCACTTCCAAAAATTCAGAAAACATTCATGAAAATCGATAAAATTATGAATTTTCCCTTACTTAGCCTCGTAGAGCAAAAGTAAGGTTAATTCGTGATCACTTCCAAAAATTCAAAAAATTAATGAAAGTTTAAATGGCCATGTCTTCTTAACTAAGCCTCGTAGAGCAAACGTAAGGTTAATTCGTGATCACTTCCAAAAATTCAAAAAATTTATTAAAACCGACCAAAATATGAATTTTTCCCTAGCAAAACTTAAAATGGCCATATCTCCTTAACTAAACCTCGTAGAGCAAAAGTAAGGTCAATTCGTGATCACTTCCAAAAATTCAATAAATTGATGAAAATCGACCAAAATATGAATTATTCCCTAGCAAAACTTAAAATGGCCATATCTCCTTAACTAAGCCTCGTAGAGCAAAAGTAAGGTTAATTCGTGATCACTTCCAAAATTCAAGAAAATTTATGAAAATCGACCAAAATATGAATTTTTCCCTGGCAAAACTTAAGATGGCCATATCTCCTTAACTAAGCCTCGTAGAGCAAAAGTAAGGTTAATTCGTGATCACTTCCAAAAATTCAAAAAATTTATGAAATTCGACCAAAATATGAACTTTTCCCTAGCAAAACTTAAAATTGCCATATCTCCTTAGCTAAGCCTCGTAGAGCAATAGTAAGGTTAATTCGTTATCACTTCCGAAAATTCAAAAAATTTATGAAAATCGACCAAATAATGAATTTTTCCCTAGCAAAACTTAAAATGGCCATATCACCTTAACTAAACCGCGTAGAGCAAAAGTAAGGGTAACTCGTGATCACTTCCAAAAATTTAAAAAATTTATGAAAATCGACCAAAATATGAATTTTTCCCTAGCAAAACTTAAAATGGTCATATCTCCTTAACTAAGCCTCGTAGAGCAAAAGCAAGGTTAATTCATGATCACTTCCAAAAATTCAAAAATAATTTATGAAAATCGACCAAAATATGAATTTTTCCCTAGCAAAACTTAAAATGGCCATATCTCCTTAACTAAGCCTCATTGAGCATTACTGGACTAATTTTCAAAGCCTGACTGGCGTTGTCCTACATACCAAGGGGATGGATGAAGGACTGGGATCCATCCCATCTAGAGGCGGGGAAAATAAACGACTGTACTTCGAGCGATTATAGACCAATCAGTCTGTCACCATTTTTTTACTTAAGTTATGTTTGGTTAAAAAGAGGAGAGAAGCTATGAAAAATGCTAATTTCGCTTTTGTTTTGTTGCCCTTCACTTTTATTGTTGAGCCTTTTCAAATTCAATTACACTTGTGTTACTCTTAATTTAATACCATTGGCAGGTGATATCAAAACATTCTTCGGTGTACATTTCACAGGTATTTCGGTTTGAGGGCATACCGAGAATTTGAAGTTCTTCAATAACAATATCAAACCGATTACAACTTGCATTTTACCAAAACGCATGCCTATACAATTGCGGGGACCATCTCCAAAGGGCAAATACAAAATGGAATCACGTTCTGCCAACTTTTTGGGGGAAAAATTTTCTGGGTTAAAACGATTGGGCTGGGGATAATACTTCTCATCACGTTGTATGGCAGCATGGGGTATGATGACAGACATGCCCTTTTTTATGACAAATTTGCGATTGTATGGTACCTCATAGTCCTCAGAGGCTTGGCGTAGTATAAAGGGCACCACAGGATAAAGGCGCAGGGTTTCTATAAAAATTCATTGTTTGAAAAAAAATTTTTTTTTCTTATTTTTGTTATTTTTACCGTTTATTACTTGTTCCAGATACACCATTTCCTTCATGCACTCATAGCTAAACTCCTGATTATGTTTTTCTAATACCCTTAAAACCTCCTCTCTTGCCTGGTCTTGTATTTGTGTGTTTTGAGCCAATTCGTAGAGGGCAAAAGCCATGGTGGTCGATGAGGTTTCAAATCCAGCCACCAAGAATACAAAAGCCTGTGCTGCAATTTCTCCAAATGTCAAATTGGTCAACTCCTCGCCAGAGTCACTTTTCATTAGTTTATTGTTTTTCAAATCAATCAACATATCCATGAAATCATTGCGCCTTACATTATTCTGTTCACGATAGTTGAGGGTATCTCTAACCAAGCCCAGAAAATATTCTTCTAAATCCGCAACGGTTTCCTTCATATGCAGACGACGGGCCAAATGGGGAAAATTCATGCGAAAGGCTATGCCTAGGGGTCCATAGCGCAGTTCATTCAAAGATCTTTTTCCCTTAACCCTAAAATGGGATTGGGGGTCCTTCAAGCTATTCGTATCAAGACCAAAGGCACATGTACCTATAACATCGGAGGTAAAACGTCCCATGAGATCGCTGACCTCAACGATTTCATTATGCTGCATGGTTTGCCGAAAGACGCGCACAAACTCCTTGCCTATGTCATGGATCAAGGGGAACATGTTCTTCATTTTTCCCGACGTAAAGGTGGGCGATAATTTATTGCGCATATTACGCCATCGGTTACCCTCCAATTTGAACAAATTACCCGAGAGGGGATCATCTTCGGGATTGTGAAACATACCACGATCACTGAATTTGGAGAAATCTTTGATGAGCACGAGTTTAATCAAATCAGGTTCCAACACAAACACTGAGAGCTTGGTAAACAAATAAAAGCCGACAAAGGGTCCAGTGTCTTTAAATTTTTCATAGAACCTCTGAAATGAATCGGCAATAGTTGTAGTCGTTAAGAATCCCGGTAGATTGCCCATCAGCCAATGAGGATCTTCTCCAGGAATGCCCAAACGTTTCCAATAGCTATGGTATTGTCTCATTTTTCGCCTAAGATAACCCAGAATGGCAACAAGAGTCACCAGCAGAACAGCTGTGAACATCATTTTTATTGACTAAATTATTTGAAGAGCAATTTCTATTATCTTCGATAATGGACGAGGGTGTTTGTTAAGCGATGATGTGTGTGCCGCTCTAAAACCAATAGCGTACTATTGTTCTATGGCTCTGATTCTAGATAGATATCGAGTCTCTCCTCATCAAAGCTGGAAAAGCTTTTCTCTCATTAGCAGTTTAAAGCTTTTTTGGTTCATTGTGGCATGGCAAAAACAATGTTCAATGTCAAACAAGTTGTAAATTAGATATAAATATGGGGAATTATTAATTGTCATGCATAGCCTCAACTCTTTTCTTTCATTTGCTTTTGCTTTTGTTTTAAATTGATGCACGCATTGCAAAGATATGGGGATTTTTTCATAATAACTCACAATTAATATAAATCATACGCCACATGGTCCAAATTGAAATGTTGAAATAAAAAAACATTATTTCAATTATAGTGTGGACAGAAGGAGGGTAACAGAAGCAACATCTCAAGGGGTGTGTTCTCGTCGATTCTCTGGAACGTCGCAAATTCCTATCGAGGAACTAAACCTGGTCTAAGGACTAAATCAAAGAAGGCGGAGATGGTGGTTTTTGACCCTGTTGCCAAAGAAGGTAAACTTCCTAGGTCTTACCCTCGATTGGAAACTGTCCTGGCAGAAAAATACGAAGAAAGGCACCCTAAAGGCAGTGTTATATACCCGAAGATGATTGACCGAACAACCATTATGCGACATATGGATGTAGGCTGCAAAGAGAAAGATTGCTGCCAGGAATTCGAGAAAGTGTAGAGTAGCTGAAAGTTATAACAGAACTCTACATGCAAAATTTTAGCCAAGTCGGACATAAATTGCGGCTTGCAAGGGCTCAAGATCTTAAATCGAGAGATCGGTTTATAATGGGAGCTACATCAGGTTATGGACCGATTTGGACTGCACCGTTGTTGGAAGTCATAGCAGAACTCCGCATGCAAACTTTCAGCCAAATCCGGCAAAATTGCGGCTTGTAAGGTTTCAAGAAGTCAAATCGAGAACTTCATCAGGTTATACACCGACTCGCGCCGTACTAAGTATAGTTGTTTGAAGTCTTAACAGATCGCCGCATGCAAAATATCAGCCAAATCGGCAAGAGCTAATGAAGTCAAATCGATAGAACGGTTTATATAGGAGTTATATTAGGTTATTGACCGATTCGGGCCGTACATAGCTCAATTGTTGGAAGTCATCACAGAACACCACGTGCAAAATTTCAACCAAATCGGACAAAAATTGCGGCTTGTAAGGGCTCAACTAGTTAAATCGGGAGATCGGTTTATAAGGGAGCTATATCAGGTTATAGACCGATTTGGGCCAACCTTGGCACAGTTGTTGGAAGTCATCACAAAGCACTACATGCAACTTTAGACCCAAATTGGACAAAAATTGCAGCTTCCAGTGGCTCAAGAAGTCAAATCGGTAGATCGGTTTATATGGGAGCTATATCAGATTATGGGCCGATTTAAATTGTACTTGACACAGTTGTTGGAAGTCTCAACAGAACAAGGCATGCAAAATATCAGCCAAATCGGCAAGGGCTAATGAAATCATATCGAGAGATTGGTTTACATAGGAGTTACTAGCTGAACAGGGCCCGCACCGCTGCGCCTTCTTTAACTCTCTTATATCCTTTTAGGGTGGGGACACTTCGCCCCGAATCCGGATATCGAATTCATGTCATTGTAGCCTATGACGGTGGACGCAGAAACGGAAGGTGTTTATCCCCTCTTAATGCTGGCGACATTTGCGAGGTACAATGCCCTGCATATTTTCCCCCAAAGAGGTGTAGCACTGCGAGACGCCGTTCGAACTCGGCTATAAAAAAAGTTCCCTTATCATCATTGAGTTAAAACTTGAATCGGAAAGCACTCCCTAATGTGTGAGAATTTGCCACTTTTCGGTTCCTGGTGGTAAGGTTCTTGCTAGGGTAATGTTCTCACTGGGAAAAGTATGGCACTTCAGACATTTCGACTCAAATATAGATATCAAATTCGTGCTGCACTTCCAAATCCCTTTAATATGAATCCCATATTGCCGTGTACGATAAATATGTACCGTTATTCCCAACGGAAATGAAGTTCAGTTTAAGGGGTGCTTTAGGGCGAACCAAAAAACACTTGGCTCCAAATTTGGATATTAAATTCGTTTCCTACTCTCAAGTTCCTTGCATTACAGTCCCATATTGTCATAATGAGTCAAATAAAGCCACCTAGACTTGAACGCAAATTTTAATGTCATATTCGTAATCTGACTTCCATATATCAATGGTCGGCTAATATGACCAATTGGGGGGTATTTGGGGGTTGGCGACCTCTTATTACTTGGGCCTAATGTTTTATGCCATATTTGTTATCTACTACCTAATATTTTTCAATTGAGTCCCATAGTGACATGAACTTCGAATATATTTGTTTAGAGGAGTTTTGGGGTTGGAGGGGGGCCCTTGGTACTTGCACCCAAATTTTAATACCATATTCGTTTTCTGCTCTCCAATACCTTTCATTTGATACCATTATTGTGCCCATCGGACCATTTTCGGATATGGATGGCGTTTTTGCGTAAGGGGGAGCGTCCGCCTCCACCCGATATCTAAAAATTATAAAGCCTATGTTTCCTTCCAGCCAAACGTACACAGTCTATGAAAATTTTAAAAAAATCGGTTCAGCCAAGTATCATATAGTCATAATGGCGTTTTTGAGGGATGGCGTGACCCCTTATACTTCTATCTGATTTTGTATGCCAGATTCGATATTTACTCCCGAATACCTTTCATATGAGCCCCATATTCAAATAAACATCCAAAATGTCTGTTTGGGGGAGTTTTGGGGTCGGAGCGGCCCGATGGGTACTTAGACTCAAATTTTGATACCATATTCGTATTCTACTCTCCAATACCTTTTTAGTGATACCTATATTGCCCCGATCGATCCACTTTTGATTTTGGGTTGTGTTTTTGGCATAAGGGGAGGGTCCGTCCCCCTTCTGATAACGAAACAATTATAATGGGTTGTCCAAAAAGTAATTGCGGATTTTTCATATAGTCGGCGTTGACAAATTTTTTCACAGCTTGTAACTCTGTAATTGCATTCATTCTTCTGTCAGTTATCAGCTGTTACTTTTAGCATGCTTTAGAAAAAAAGTGTAAAAAAGTATATTTGATTAAAGTTCATTCCAAGTTTTATTAAAAATGCATTTACTTTCTTTTAAAAAATCCGCAATTACTTTTTGGGCAACCCAATATAACCTATGTTTCCTTTCAAACCAACCTGCGAAAATTTCGAGAAAATCGGTTCTGCCGTTTATCAGTCTATACAGAATAAACAAACCGAGTCCCATGTATCCGTGATTGGCATGTGCCCATTTTGGGCGTTTTTTTGGGGGGGGGTCGTGTGACCCCCTATACTTCGACATGAATTTGTATGCCAGATTCTGTTTATATGGGAGCTATATCAGGTTATAGACCGATTTGGACCGTACTTGGCACAGTTGTTGGAAGTCATAACAATCCACTAGTTGCAAAATTTCAACCAAATCGGATAAAAATTTAGACTTGTATGGGTTCAAGAAGTCAAATCGGGAGATCGGTTTATTTGGGAGCTATATATCAATCTGAACCGATATGGCCCATTTGCAATCCTCAACGACCTACATCAATATTAGGTGTCTGTGCAAAATTTCAAGCGGCTAACTTCGCGCGTTCGACCGCTATCGAGATTTCGACAGACGGACTCAGAGCGTCGAGACGATCAATGGTCGAATATTTCGAGGTGTCACAAACGGAAGGGCTAGATTAGTATACCCCCATCCTATGGTGGTGGGTATAAAAACGTTGTTTTTGGCTGCAGTACACGGCACTGTTTGGGTTTACTGGGTGACGACACGAGGAGACGGGACAGACACTCCCTTAATATAAAGCGGGGTTTCGGTCGCGGTGGCTACATACGGCATTTTTCAGATTACTTGCGAGGCCGGCACGAGGAGGCAAGAAGTCACTTCGTTGATACACCATGAGGCTCGGTCGCGAGAGCGAATGAGATGCAAGAAGGCACACATCAATATACGACACAGTTCATTAGCGATCGTGAAGCTAAAAGGCAAGGGAGCTAGAGCCTGCAAAATATCGATATCGATACTATCGATATTTTATTTTTTTATCTAAATATCGATTGATATTTTTCCTATCGATATCATCGCCTATGTTACATTTTTGCAAAATTTAACAAAAATAAGAGATCGAACACTGAATATGTGCCATAAGATATAATCCGCCTATAGAGGGCGCAATTTCCATACGATTGGGATAACATTTTGAACAATGACTTCCACCCAACTTTATTAAATTGGTTTTTTCGGTCTGTGTATTGATATTGCTTCTAGATAAAACGATTACCTGATTTTTACTTCTCATTTTCGTTTGATATATAGGTGATGGGAAATAAACGATGGGAGGCCACCGCCTATGAAGCGGAACACCTGGGTTCGAATCCTGGACTGCACTCATTGATGTGGGAGAAGTTTGCCCCTTTTCCTTAGTGGAATGTTCATGGGCAAAATTTGCAATTTTGAAATAAACGATAGTATCGATACTATCGATAATTATTATTAGATATATCGATAATATCGAATGTAGCGATTATCGATAGTTTTCCAGCTATAATGGGAGCACTCTGTTCACACTTGGCACTAGCCGACGAATGGGCGCCAGATATGTTTCAGGCAGTAAGGCATTCTGCTCACTACGTCTGCACGGGTACTGACTCCTTGGCTGACTGTTCTCAGTACTCGATGTTTACCGCTTTAAAATCGGCCATTTCTAGACCGATAATGCAATTCAAAGCGAGTTGGGAGATACCCTGATGATTGTATACCGAAGAGCATGACTATTATAGCTCCCACTTAACCTCATACGTATGGATGTAGCGGCATGGTAAGTCGGTGTAATCTCAATTTTAAACAGATCAGTGATTGGTAAATGAGTTTTTTTTTTTTTTTTTTGTTTTCCGTTTTGTTCTGCTTCACCGGTTTTTTTTTTTTTTTTGTTTTCATTTCTAAAGCATTTAAAATTTTCGACTCTTATTCATGCCAAATTTTGTTGTGAGCTTTAGTCTTGTTAAGAATTTTACTGTGACCGGTAGTACTGGCGACGCTGTGCCGCTGTTTTACGCCACCAACAAATATGACGTTGAGCATTATTTTACTAACCATTGTCTATGGCCTCATCGCTTATGCCATTTTTACTCTGCGTAAGCGACACTCCTACTGGCAAACGCAGGGTGTTGCTTGTGAAGAACCCCATTTTTTATTCGGCAATTTATGGGGAATGCAAAGCAAACGAAGTTTTGCCGAAATATGGGAGCAGTATTATGAGCAGTTCAAAGGCTCTGGACCATTTGCTGGTTTCTATTGGTTTTCCAAGCCTGGCGTGTTTGCTCTAGACCCCGAACTTATAAAGCAAATACTGGTGAAGGATTTTACTAAATTTAGTGATCGCGGTTTGTATCACAACGAGAAGGATGACCCATTGTCGGGACAATTGTTTTTCTTGGATGGCCTTAAATGGAGGAATATGCGCAACAAACTCTCGCCCACCTTTACATCGGGCAAAATGAAGTTTATGTATCCCACCGTGGTGAGAGTGGGCCAAGAACTCATTGAGGTTTTGGAACAGATGCTAGAGCAAACAGCCGCTATGGGTGTTATCGAGGTCAAGGATCTTATGGCGCGCTTCACCACCGATGTTATAGGAACATGCGCCTTTGGCATTGACTGCAGCAGTCTTAAGGATCCCAATGCGGAGTTTCGCACTATGGGCCGCAAGGCAGTTTTAAACCAACGACATAATCGCTTCATTACCGCCTTGATGAATAGCTTCGCTGATTTGGCCCGCAAGTTACACATGAAAATGATACCCGAAGATGTGGCGGAATTCTTTATGCGCATAGTGCGTGAAACTGTGGAGTATCGTGAGCAAAATCAGATACGGCGCAATGATTTTATGGATATGTTGATCGATCTGAAGAATAAGAAACTCATAAAATCCGAACATGGTGATGAGCTGACCAATTTGACACTGGAGGAAATAGCTGCCCAGGCTTTGGTTTTTTTCAATGCTGGTTTTGAAACTTCATCCACAACCTTGGGGTTTGCACTTTACGAGTTGGCTCAAAATCAAGAGGTGCAGGATAAAGGAAGGCAAGAGGTATTGGAAAAGCTGGCGAAACATAATCAAGAATTTAGCTATGAGTGTATGAAGGAAATGCAATATTTGCAACAGATAATACTGGGTAAGGGAGTACAATTTTGGTAACTGTAGACAGTCTATTTAAGTATGAGACATAACCTTTAGAAACCCTACGCCTTTACACCGTTCTGCCCGTTATCAATCGACTGGCCTTGGAAGACTATGTGGTGCCTGGAAATCCCCGCTATGTTATAAAAAAGGGCATGCCGGTCTTAATTCCTGCAGGAGCTTTGCATCGTGATGAGCGCTACTACCCCAATCCCTTGGTTTTCAATCCCGATCACTTTTCAGCTGATAAGGTGGCCAACAGGGATTCTATTTTATATCTACCTTTTGGCGAAGGTCCTCGGAATTGCATTGGCCTACGTTTTGGAAAAATGCAGACAATGGTGGGCTTGGCATTACTTTTGAAACATTTCAAATTTTCTACTTGTGCTGAGACCCAAAAACCTTTGACCTTATGCAAGAAATCATTTTTGATAAGTACCGATAGGGGTATCTATTTAAAAGTTACGAAAATATAGATTTCATAGTTAAAAAACGAATGTATTTAATTTTATCTCATAATTATATCTAAAGAACAATTATATTTGGTAAAGCCTTCCAGATATTCCAAATTCGACGGGTAAGTCAGGCGGTACACTCCATCTTAATCTGGAGGCCAACATGGCGATGAGGTTAGTATGTCTGCCTATGACGAACAACTGGGTTCAAATCTGTGCGAGAATATCAGAATCATTTTTCTGCGCTAGCTATCGCTTTACCGGAACCGGATCTGGTAAAGATAGGTAAAACGCTTGTGACAAACAGCGACTCGGAGAAAGTCCCCACCCAGTTCCCCTTTTTTGGATCACTATAGGATATATTTTCAGGTGGAGCAAAAGATGGAGAGGAGGATACCATACAGAAACCCGAAAAAGACCAACTGGCAGAAGTTCGGGGAACAGATCCAGACGCTGGAACTCAGCGTAAGGATGCCGGACGGCTAAGGCGCTCTGGCCTGTCTTCGACCAGAGAAGGACGAAGGAGTTTCTGACGTTCGATAAGAGGTTGCTAAGTACATTGACAGCGGTCATAACCGTACACTGCGCCATAGGCTATTTTGCGATGCTAGACATTTCTAACTACAAACAGGGTGCCGAAACTATTGAAATCGATGGAAAAAGTGTATCGGGCTAAAAGTAGATTGCCCACGAATATTCCATTAAGGATCAGGGGCAAACTTCTCACATATCATTGAGTGCTGTCCGATTCAAGTTTAAGCTCAATGATAAGGGACCTCCTTTCTTTAGCCGAATCCGAACGGCGTGCAGCAGTGCGACACCTGTTTGGGGAGAAGTTTTTTACATGGCATAGTGCTTCAAAGATGTCGCCAGCATTAGGAGAGGATAACCATCGCAGAAAGTTGTTTTCTAATGTTCTCGCCAGGATTAGAATTCAGGCGTTGGGTGTCATAAGCGGATATCCTAGCCTTTACGCTGCAGAGGCCTACTTTTTAGGACTCTCTGAATTTCTTTTCAAATATTCTCAACTAGTATTTAGAAATCTGAAACTCCCTACCACATTGAATCCTCTGGCCACATCAAAACCTGCTTCTGGCATTTTTCGAAGTACCCCTTCTTTTTATCCTTCCTCTTTCTCTATATCTTACCCTTTCTCCTGAGGTTTAAACATTAAAAGTTGAAAAGTTATTTAAGAAATTCGTCCCAGTTAATTGAAAAAATAATCCTCCACATTTCTTTTTCTACATCAAATTTATTGCCAAAAAAAGTTAATAAATAAAATAAATTAATGATTAGACACATGTTTTTTTATACCCTCCACCATAAGATGGGGGGTATACTAATTTCGTCATTCTGTTTGTAACTACTCGAAATATTCGTCTGAGACCCCATAAAGTATATATATTCTTGATCGTCGTGACATTTTATGTCGATCTAGCCATGTCCGTCCGTCTGTCCGTCCGACCGTCCGTTCGTCCGTCCGTCCGTCCGTCCGTCTGTCTGTCGAAAGCACGCTAACTTCCGAAGGAGTAAAGCTAGCCGCTTGAAATTTTGCACAAATACTTCTTATTAGTGTAGGTCGGTTGGTATTGTAAATGGACCATATCGGTCCATGTTTTGATATAGCTGCCATATAAACCGATCTTGGGTCTTGACTTCTTGAGCCTGTAGAGTGCGCAATCCTTATCCAATTGGAATGATATTTTGCATGACGTGTTTTGCTATGATATCCAACAACTGTGCTAAGTATGGTTTAAATCGGTCCATAACCTGATATAGCTGCCATATAAACCGATCTTGGGTCTTGACTTCTTGAGCCTCTAGAGTGCGCAATTCTTATCCGATTAGAATGAAATTTTGCACAACGTGTTCTGTTATGATATCCAACAACTGTGCCAAGTATGGTTCAAATCGGTCCATAACCTGATATAGCTGCCATATAAACCCATCTTGGGTCTTGACTTCTTGAGCCTCTAGAGTGCGCAATTCTTATCCGATTGGAATGAAAATTTGGACGACGTGTTTTCTTATTATATCCAACAACAGTGCCAACTACGGTTCAAATCGATCCATAACCTGATATAGCTACCATATAAACCGATCTTGGGTCTTGACTTCTTGAGCCTCTAGAGTGCGCAATTCTTATCCGATTGAAATGGAATTTTGCACGACGTGTTTTGTTATGATACCCAAAAACTGTGCCAAGTATGGTTCAAATCGGTCCATAACCTGATATAGCTACCATATAAACCGATCTTGGGTCTTGACTTCTTGACCCTCTAGAGGGCACAATTCTTATCCGATTTGAATGAATTTTTGCACGAAGTATTTCGTTATGATATCCAAAAACTGTGCCAAGTATGGTTCAAATCGGTTCATAAACTGATATAGCTGTCATATAAACAGATCTGGGGATTTGATTTCTTGAGCTTCTAGAGGGCGCAATTCCTATCCGATTTGGCTGAAATTTTGCATGACGTATTTTATTTTTACTTTCAACAACTGGGTCAAATAAGGTTCAAATCGGTTCATAACCTGATATAGCTGCCATATAAACCGATCTGGGATCTTGACTTCTTGACCCCTAGAGGTCGCAATTATTATCCGATATGCCTGAAATTTTGTACGATGGATCCTCTCATGACCATCAACAAACGTGTTTATTATGGTCTGAATCGGTCTATAGCCCGATACAGATCCCATATAAATCGTTCTCTCTATTTTACTTCGTGAGCCCCAATGGACGCAATTCTTAAACGAATTGGCTGAAATTTTACACAGGCCTCCAACATATAATTTAATTGTGGTCCGAACCGGACCATATCTTGATATCGTTTTAATAGCAGAGTAACTCTTTTCTTATATACTTTTTTGCCTAAGAAGAGATGCCGGGAAAAGAACTTGACAAATGCGATCCATGGTGGAGGGTATATAAGATTCGGCCCGGCCGAACTTAGCACGCTTTTACTTGTTATAAACACAAATTGTTATTCTTGAAAGAAAAGATTTTAAATTTTAGTAACCTTCAATACTATACCCTTCGCTGGGGTTATTAGCATTTGTTTCTTGTCAAATTCCATGGGGATTTGTGTTTTGGAGCATGCGGAAAATCGGAAATTCTTCAATAGTATGGTCAAGCCTATCTTCGTTTGCATTTTACCAAAACGCATGCCAATACAATTGCGGGGACCATCGCCAAAGGGCATATACAATACGGGATCACGTTGTGTCACTTTGTCGTGGGAAAAGTTTTCAGGATCAAATTTATGGGGATTCGGATAGTAGCGTTCATCAAGGTGTATGGCCGAAATGGGTATCAATACCGGCATGCCTTTCTTGATGACATATTTGGGATTACCAGGCACCTGGTAATCACCTATGGCTTGGCGATTAAGCATAGGGGCCACGGTATACATACGCAAAGTTTCTGTAAATAATGAAGATACGGGAGCAATAAAAATAAGGGATAATTTATTTTTTGTAAATATTAAAAATGAGGGATCATATTTTCAAGTTTATTTTAAGTCTTGTTTTCCCTTCCTTCTCACCTGATATTATTTGATCCAAGTACGGCATCTCCTTCATACTCTCATAGCCAAATTTATGATCGTTCTTCTTGTACATCTCCAAAACTTCTTGGCGAGCCTTCTCCTGTACATCCTGGTTGCGAGCCAACTCATAGAGAGCAAAACTCATGGTGGTCGATGAGGTATCAAAGCCTGCATTGAAGAACACAAAGGCCTGTGCGGTTATCTCTTCCATGGTTAAATTTGTCAAATCATCTTCTGACTTTACCAGCTTCTTGTTCTTCAAATCGATTAACATGTCCATGAAATCATTGCGCCTCACATTGTTCTGCTCCCGATACTCCACTGTTTCCTTGACAATGCGCAAAAAGAAATCAATGATCTCTTGGGGAAACAGCTTAAAATGCATTTTGGCTGCCAGTTTGGGAAAACTGTGTATAAAGGCATTCACCAAATTGCCATGTCTCTGTTCTCTGAGACTACGTCTACCGAATTCCCGAAATTCGGCATGGGGATTTTTCAAGCTACCACAATCAATGCCAAAGGCGCATGAGCCTATGACATCTGTGGTAAATCGTGCCAATATATCCTTTATTTCTATTTCAGGATTATCTTTGGCCATTTGATCCATAACCTCAATAAATTCCTCGCCTATTTGGGTGATGATGGGAAACATGAACCTCATCTTGCCCGAGGTAAAAGTGGGCGAAAGTTTATTGCGCATGCGTCGCCACTTATGGCCATCGACCAAAAACAATTGGCCCGACAAAGGATCATCCTTTTCATTGTGAAAGAAGCCGCGATCGGTGAAATTATTGAATTCCTTGATGAGTATGTCTTTCATTACAGCTGGCTCCAAAATAAACGCTGCTGGCTTATAGCCAAAATAGAAACCGGCAAATGGTCCAGTGCCACGAAATTTATCATAGTACTGCTGCATGATATCAGCAAAACTGCGAGTGTTGTTCAAGCCTTCCATGCTGCCCAAAAATGGATGGGGTTCCTCATATGCTATACCTTTGGTTTTCCAATAGGAGAAATTCTTACGCATTGAATAGACCAAGGCCCACCGCTATGGATAAGAAAAGCCAAACAACCGCCATTGTATTAAACTGCCAGCCGAATTTTTTTCGATTATAACTGATCTATGGGTACTCGCTCAATTATTCCGATAGCAATTTTAATGCCGTTGTGATTTCTTTTAAACTGAATTAAACTTGTGGTGCTCTAACGCCATGCAAAGAAACTCACTTAAATACCTCCAGGTACAATATTTTAGAAATAACTAATAGCAGAGTAAAAGAGAGAGAGAGAGAGGGACATAAGCCGTTAGGTATTGTGGTTGTTTATGTTTCTTTAGAACAGTGATGAGAAAACTGATATTGAGAACTATGAACAATTTGAAATGGTACCTTTTTGTTACAACCTCCACCAAAGGATGGGGGTATGCTAACATCGTCATTCCGTCTGTATCACATCGAAATATTGATCTGAGACCGAACAAAGAACATATGTTTTTGATCGTCTTGTCTTTGTTAGTTGATTTAGCCAGGTCCGTCAGCCTGTCCATCCGTCTGTTTGTCTGTCACGCTACTTTCGGTGCAGTAAAGGTAGGTGCTTGAAATTTTTGAGCAAAGACTTAGTATAAGTGAAGGACGGTTGGAATTGTAAATGGGCCACAACGATCATTGGATCTTGACTTCTTTAGCCTATAGAGGGCGCAATTGTCATCCGATTTGGATGACAATTCGAATGAAGCTTCCAGTTTTGACTTGCAGCAACAATGTCAATTATGATTTGTATCGGTTTATAACCGGATATAGGTCCTGTGTTCCAAAGACGACTACATGCGGATCTTGGGGTTAAACATACATACTACAAGTCCAAACTCGGAAAAGGAGGTTTTCATGAGCGGGTTTGACTCCCTTTCTGATTGCACTACGAATATTTTGGTGAATTTTTCAGAGCAGTGAAATTGTTGTCACTGGGTATTGCAATGTCCACAACTCCTCCTGGCTTTCCCATTCGAGTTATATGACTTCCAAGGCCAATACATTCAACTTTTCGCTGAGCACTAAGGCTTGGGGTCCATATTGCGTGCGTCCAAGGACACCAAAACAATACTCTTGACTTCACAATCCGAAAAATTTTGCAGTTAATACCTCTGCACTTCTTGGTAACATCAATCACTGTATTGTTTCAGCATCTTTTTATACCCTCCACCATAGGATGAGGGTACAGTAATTTCGTCATTTTGCTTATAACACCTCAAAATATGCGTCTGAGAACCCATCAGGTATATATATTCTTGATCGTCATGTCATTTTAAGTCGATCTAGCCAAGTCCGCCCGTCCGTCCGCCAGTCTGCCTGTCGAAAGCACGCTAACTTTTGAAGGAGTAAAGCTAGCTGCTTGAACTTTTACACGAATACTTTTTATTACTGTAGGTCGGTTGGAATTGTAAATGGGATAAATCGGTCCATGTTGTGATATAGCTGCCATATAAACCGATCTTGGGTCTTGACTTCTTGAGCCTCAAGAGGGCGCAAATCTCATCCGTTTTGACTGAAATTTTGCGCGTAGTGTTTTGGTATGTCATCCAATAACCGTGCTGAGTATGGCGCAAATCGGAACATAACCTGATATAACAGTTGCGCAAACAGCCAAGATCTTCGTGTGCCAAAGTGCTTAGGTTAGTTAAGGTTTAAGTGGCAGTCTGTCATCAGACTCACTTAGATGTTTTCGTCCATTGTGATACCACACGAACAGAGGAAGGAAGATGCCTTCTAGTTCCTACCGTTCAACCATCCAGATCGGTTTAAAAAAGCCCAGTAACTTGCGAATGTTCACATGCGCTAAATCATACAGGTTCTCAAAGAAACGAAAACCTAAAGTGGAACTCCTTCTGACTGCTAGTGCGGGACACACAAACAGAAGGCGTTCTATAGTCTCTTCTCCTTCGATGTCCTCACAGCTTGCTGGCAACCTTCAGTCTATAAGCATCTTTTCCGATTAGACAGTGACCTGTCATGACAGACATAATGACTGAGACATCTGTTCTGGCCAATGATAGTAAAGCAGTAAACCTCTTCAAGTCTAGATGAGGCCACATAGTTTTGGAATGCTCACTGCCCCCTCATTGTGATCATCTATCATTCGTTGTTCTGCGGGCCTGGTCCTGAAAACTTAGCTTACATGTCGCTAGAGGCATACCCGCAGATTCCAGTATCCCTGGAATGTGTAGGGTAATTACTAGTCTCGCAAGCTCATCCGTTTTTCAATTCCCTGGGATATCTCTGTGGCCCGGCCCCCAGAACAGGTGAATTTTGAACTGTTCAACTATCTCGTTGAGAGATCTTTGACAATCGAGGGCACTTTTTGTGTTCAGAAATGCGTTCTCCAGTGATTTAATAGCTGCCTGACTGACTGAGAAGAATTTCCGCTTGATACACACTGTAGTGGTCGCGTAACCTCTTCGGTATGACCAGTTCTTGATCTTTAGAGTAAAGCCCAAAGCCCACCTGTTCGTTTAGTTTGGAAACATCCGTATAGAAGTCTACGTCGGATGTGGTATCAAGGATAATACAGTGTCCGTAGTTGCAACAAGACCAATGAGAAAGCTCCCTTAACATCACTGCAGTGGTCGCTGCAATTTGG
This sequence comes from Stomoxys calcitrans, assembly GCF_963082655.1. NCBI lineage: Eukaryota > Metazoa > Arthropoda > Insecta > Diptera > Muscidae > Stomoxys > Stomoxys calcitrans. Next base: position 34,064,835 of record NC_081556.1, on the reverse strand, counting down.
GTAGCCACAATGTCTATAGGCATAAGATGTACCATTAAATTCAGTGCATCAGATGGTGTCGTCCTCGGTGCGGCCGTGATGCACATACAAAACATCCTTTGGATCCGGATGAGCAGAAGGTAGTTAGTGGATATTGAGCAGTAGGTGGATTTTTGAAGCGACGTCCACCAGACCACAACACCATATAGCATTATAGGTCTGACAACTGCAGTATATATTCAATACATGACACGCGGTCTAAACCCCTAACTTTTGCCAATGGCTCTCTTGCAGGTGTATAGGGCAAGAGTGGCCTTTCTTGCCCTTTCCAAAATGTTGGATTTGAAGTTAAATTTCCTGTCCTGGCAAAACACCCAGACATTTTTTTTCGCTTTCTGTAAATGGAACATTCTCTTCACCCAAGGAGACAGGTTCCACTGTAGGCAACTTGTATCTCCTGCTGCAAAGAACTACTTCTGTCTTGCATGGACTTATACCCAGACTACTTTCGGTAGATCACTTTCCTGTTGCACGTAGAGCTTCCTGGAGTATATCACTTAGAGTACTGGGAAACTTGTCCCCAACCGCAATTGCCATGTCACCAGCATACGCGACCACTTTTACGCCTTATAGATATCCTAATCGTGTGGTGCTCTTGTGGATTTTGTCCTGTTGAAGAGTTTTCTGCAGTCCTTCCTTAGACCAAGCCTCTCTGGGGTCCACAATGGGGGTCGCTATTTGCCCCTTGGCTTGACACTAGGGCATGCTGTCACGAGCGAGTCTTTCAGGGTCTTCGTTATCCGCTTGACCACTATGTCTGTATCCTCTGTAGTTTCCACTTCCTTTTCAGGTCTAGAAGGGATAGACGTGCAGAATATATGCCGAAAATTATCCCAAACAGCCTTTCTTCTGTTTAGCCAAGGAACAACTTCTGCAGTATTTTCTCCAAGTCTGAAACTAAGCTGTGGTCATCGAACACATCCAGTCGCATATTCTTCTACTTATATCTTCCGATACAAAGGTAACAGCTAGTACCTCCTGCCTGTTCCTGGTAATAAAAGTCGGTTTACCCCTTTATTACAAATCGCCAGATCGTAACTTATAATCTATTCAATAAGCATCTCACCCCTTTCGATGACATTCAAACTTCCCCATATCTGGTGATGTGCATTAGCATCACTTCCTACAGTGAGGCTTTTCTTTCAACCAGCGCCCTAAGGTTTGAAGGCGGCATCTCTGAATTGTGTGCCTTATATAGGAAAGCCAGCCAGTAATGAGACTTGCTTATTTTCAGGCTGGCTACTACTAAATCTTCAGTGCTTAGCGACGGACGGAATAAGAAAAACATTTAGACTAGCCTTAGCAAGAATGCAGGCTCTGTGTCTCCCATCCCCGTACCCTTGAGAAGTTTAAATCCCAGAATTCTTAGTCCACGAACCATTCTTCCACACACCCATGGTTTCTGGATAAGAACCACATCAAATCCCCCAGCCATTAGGAGGACCTTAAGTGCCGCCGAAGCGGCCTTACAATGGTGGAGATTTATCCGTAGAAACCGAACCATAGTCAGGATTCAGAACTTCCACCACTGTTGTGTTAGCCTCGTCTTCTGACGCCACCAGGAGTTCATCCTCACAAGATTCGTTAGAACTTGTCATGATGAGCTTCCGTACGCATATAGGGGCAGGTGAGAAAGCTTTGGAACCACTCTTCCTCAGAACACTGGGCACTTGCGGCGATAACGATTTCTCCTTAGATTCTTCACTAACTGCTGCTGTCGAGATACTTTCTGAGTTCCGTGCTTCCCCGCTGTCGCGCACTTTGAGCCCAGTCGCATACTTTATGAGTTTCGTGCTTTCCCGCTGTCGCGCACTTTGAGCCCAGTCCATCTTTGTGACCCACCCACACGCGGCATCCCGTTTCGATGCCATCCCCTCCTGTCTCGATTGTGGCAGGGGGATTTGCAGTCTCCTGAAATCCGCCAGACTTTAGCGATGTGGTCGATAGTTACTCAGGCAAGTGTTCAGCAACAACTGCTGAATTGTCTTCTGATTCCCCAAACCCACCGCTTCTATAGACCTTCAGTTTCAACATACAACCCCTTCAGACTTGTTGAGGTCTGTGAGATAGCCGGAGTTTAGTACGAATACTGCATGTCTCCGGTCACCATCAGCCTCATCCAATCTTCCAATCCTACAGTCGGTGGTTGAAAGATTGGGATTACATTCCCTTAGGCTTCCAAGTATCGCTTCAGGATCTGGGGGAATCTTTGGTTTCCAAGCATGGTTTAGAAAGAATATCTTCCTTCTTGACTAAATCGAGTGCTGCACCTGGCCAGATCTCACCTATCCTTTTTTAGCGCACAACGATACATTTCAATTGAGCGTTGATTGCCGAAGGCAATTAGTCTGTATTGGCCTCGATACCAGCCTGCGTCGTCACAAACTGGAGGAAGCCCAGGAAATTCCGCAAGGACATTGGAGTATACTGATGACAGTCCATTGACTATCCCACTTCAATTATTCCTAGATATGCAGCCCTGTTCTTCTCCCTTGTTGACAACTGCCATCAACTGGGGTAGCCTGTGCAGCGAATTCCCCAGCCCAACTTAGGGAGTCTCTCTCTCCTATTAGTGAGAGTCTTAGGATCATTCGCACCAAGCCTCTCAATAAACCTGAGAGTGAAGCGTCGTCTATCCACTTCAATTATTTCTAGGTTCTTCTTCCTTGTCGACAACTGCCATCAACAAACTGTCCCTAGCGACATTAGCAATAGTTCTTGGACCCATCTCTCTGTTGTTCGCCCTAGTTCTTTTAGGCATGGGATGCCCTCCAGGTGACCGCAGCCTTTTGGCTGACTGCGGTGCAGTTTCCGAATTTAGACGTGTAGTCTTTGGGGTAGCCTGTGCAGCGAATTCCCGAGCCCATTTAGAGAGTCTCTCTCTCCTATTAGTGAGAGTCTTAGCATCATTCGCACCAATCCTCTCAATAAACCTGAGAGCGAAGCGTCTTCAATTATTCCAACCTCTTAAGGAGCGAGTTGGTTTGCCGGGGAAGGCCGATGGCATAGGCAAATTATAGGCATGCGAAGAAAGAATAGGTTCGGCCTTGTCCTTGCGACTCGAACCATGTGTCTTCGTCAAAAGCCCCTGCTGACCAGTCGTCTGTCGGCTAGTGGAGCCTGGAGCAGCCGCTCCACCAGTCGAGATTTCAGTAGAAGACAACATGCAAAGGCCTGATACCACCACCGCAGCTGTTGGGTGTTTGGAGTCTATTCTAAGCCTGCTCCCGGGCTCTAGATCTGCCGCTCCACGGGAAACAGACGCAGATCATCAACCGCCTAATGGATACCTCTATCGCAGCTATACTTGAGTGACTTAAATTTTTCCTCCAAAAATAGTGACCTATTGCGAGTTACAGGAAAATTCTTGCGGAGTGAAATAACAATACGTCCGCTCCACTCAAACCTGACTTCTGGATAAATGTTCATGGATTCATAAACTTTTCTCATAGCTATTTTATATAAATTTTTACTAACATTGGATTTCTTTGTCCTGCTAAAACCAATTGGCTTTGATTTTGCTTCTATTTAGAATTGAAAGCAAAATAAAAGCCCTGTTATAAAGTTAAGGCATATGTGGTGTGCTTAAATACATTGGTCAGGCTACAGCAAATCGCTTTTTCGAAGCTGACCAAAACTTCATTGCGTGGAAAATGTGTACAAAAATTGGTACCTGTTTTGCAAGTATTCTCATCCCCACCGTGTCAATGGCTATTTCGAGAGAGTATTAGCAATCGTACTCAATGCTCAGTTCCAGATGACCAGCTATCAACCCATAAAACCAAACACTCTCATTTGTTTTACTGCTTCACTATAACACAACTCATAGAACGCTGGGTGGCTATGACGCAATTTGTGTTCGAATCAATGAAATTATTGCACAACCAGAATTGATGAGTGCTGTTAGACAAACAAACGAGCTAATAACATGAACATGCATATGTTTGCTTGGTAGCATGACGCGGCAAAAAATGTTGTTAAAGTTCATAATTTAGTGAAATTTAGTTTCAACGAAATTTGATAAAAAAACAATTTTTTTAAATAAAATTTTTAACAAGGATAGATTGTAATGAAATGAAATTTTGGTGACCCTCTGTCCGTCTGTCTGTTGAAATTACACTAAAGGCTTTAAAAATGAAGATCATTAGATGAAACTTGGCACAGATTCTTTTTTTGCCCATAGGCAGGCTAAGTTTGAAGATGGGTTATATGGGACTATATCTTGACATAGCCCCCATATAGACTGATCTTCTGATTTATGGTTTGAGCTGTTTAAAGAAACTTTTATTTTCCGATTTCTTTGATATTTGGCACAATATTTTGCGTTAGGCTCGGCATTCGCTATAAGTATGGCCAAGATCCGGCTTTATTTGGCCCATATGGAATGATCACCGAATTTTAGGTCTTGGGCCCATAAAAGTCGCATTTATTATCCGATTTCGCTGAAATTTGGAACAAGGACCTATGTTAGGCCTTCTTACATCCGTTCCCAATATCGTTCAGACCGGTCTATGGTTGTATATGTCTGCCATATATCCCGATTTTAGTCCTTGGACTCATAAAATCAGCCCTAACAGATTTTCGAAATACCAAGGTGACCAAATATAGAGGCTTGCCAAAAGGCACCCGCACAATCTAGGGCATTGAAATTGTGCAGTTTTGATATAGCTGCCATATAAACCGACTGGAACGACGTGTTTCGTTATGACTTCTAGCAACTGTGCTAAGTATGGTTCAAAGCGGTCCATAACCTGATATAGCAGCCATATAAACCGATCTTGAATCTATAGGTCGTAATTATTATCCGATTTCGTATACGATTTGGCATGACGTGTTTTATTATGACTTCCAACAACTATGCTAAATATGGTCTAAGTTCCTCTATAATCTGATATACTTGTCATACAAACCGATCTGGGATCTTGATTTCATGAGCCATTAGAGGGCATAAAAAACGCGTAAAGCAACCGCTTGAAATTTTGCACAGATACTTAGCAATGATGTAGGTCGCAAATGGGCCATATCGGTTCAGATTTGGATATAGCTCCCATATAAACCGATTTCACGATTTGAATTTTTGAGCTCTTTGGAGTCACAATTTTTGTCGGATTTGGCTGAAATTTGGCACATAGTGTTCCGATATGACTTCCTACAACTGTGCCAAGTACGGTGTAAATCAGTTATGAATCTGATATAGCTCGCATCTAAACCGATCGTCCGATTTGAAGGATGCCACCGTAGCGCAGAGGTTAGCATGTCCGCCTATGACACTGAAAGCCTAAGTTCGAATCATGGCAGGAACATCAGAAAATTTTTCACCGATGGTTATCCTCCCTTAATGCTGGCGACATTTATGAGGTACTTTGCCATGTTAAAACTTCTCCCCAAAGAGGTGTCGCTCTGCGGCACGCCACTCAGACTTGTCTATAAAAGGGAGGCCCCTTATTTTTGAACTTAAAATTGAATCGGACAGCACTCATTGATTTGTGAGAAGTTTGCCCCAGTTCCTTAATGGAATGTTCATGGGCATTTACTGCACTTGCTATTGATGTAGGTCGTTGGGGATATCAAATTGGCCATATCGGTTCAGATTTGTATATAGCCCCCATATAAACCGATCTCCCGTTTTGATTTCTTGAGCCCCTGGAAGCCACAATATTTGTCCGTTTTGGCTAAAGTTTTGCGAATAGTGCTCTGTTATGACCTCCAACAACTTTTCCAAGTTCGGTCCAAATCGGTCTATAACCTGATATAGGTCTCATATAAACTGATCTCCCGATTTGATTTTTGAGCTCTTACAAGCCGCAATTTCAGTCTGATATGCCTGAAATTTTGCACATAGCGTTCTGTTGTGACTTCCAAAAACTGTGTTAAGTGCGGTCGAAATCAGTCAAGAACCTGATATAGCTCCCATATAAACCGATCACCCGATTTGACTTCTTGAGCCCCTGGAAGCTGCAATTTTTGTCCAATTTGGCTGGAATTTTGCACACAGTGTTCTGTTGTGACTTCCAAAAACTGAGTTAAGTGCGGTCGAAATCGGTGAAGAACCTGATATAGCTCCCATATAAACCGATTTCCCGATTTCACTTCTTGAACCCTGGAAGCCGCAATTTTTGTCCGATTTAGCAGAAATTTTGCACACAGAATTCTGTTTTGATTTCCAGCAACTGTGTCAACTATGGTCCAAATCGGTCTATAACCTAATTTAGCTCCCATATAAACCGATCTCCCGATTTCACTTCTTGAGCCCTTGGAAGCTTCAATTTTCATCCGATTTGGCTGGAATTTTTGTACACAGTGTTTTGTTATGACTTCCAATACCAGTGCTTAGTGCGGTTAGAATCGGTCAAGAACCTGATATAGCTCCCATATAAACCGATCTCCCGGTTTGACTTCTTGAGCCCCTGGAAACCATAATTTTTGTCCGATTTAGCTGAAATTTTGCACACAGTATTCTGTTATGATTTCCAACAACTGTGTTTGGATCGGTACAAATCGGTCTATAACCTGATATAGCTTCCATATAAACTCATGTCCCGATTTGACTTCTTGAGCTCCTGGAATCCTTAATTTACATCCGATTAAGCTGAAAATTTGCGCATAGTGTCTTGTCACGACATCCAACAACTGTGCCAAGTACGGTCTAAATCTGTGTATAACCCGATATATCTCCCATATAAACCGTTCTCCCGATTTGAGCCCTTGGAAGCCTCAATTTTCATCCGATTTTGCTGAAATTGTGCATATAGTGTTCTGTTATGACTCTCAACAACTATGCCAAGTATCGCCCAAATCGGTCTATAACCAGATATAGCTTCCATATTTTAGCAGAGTCCATGGTGGTGGGTTCCCAAGATTCGGTCCGGCCGAACTTAGCACACTTTTAATTGTTTGATTTGCAAGAGTTTCGTGCATTCAGGTATGACCCAGGCAAAATAAATGGTAAATGATCCATTCAAAATTAATGACAGTTTTCTTAAATTATTCAATACACCAAACGCCAGTGATGCTGTATACCTTTTGGTCTGCTTATCCAAACTCGTACTTGTTCTAGCACTGCAGCTTAATAACCAGCTTTTGTGTACTCTCTAATATCAAAAACATAATGAGCACCAAAGTCTGGGCCACTTAAAAAGACATCAGCCACAAACTACCTCTCTATCGCCACCATATAGCAAAGATTATAAAATTTAACTATTCTCACTGTACGGTTTGTAAATACACTTAACGTTCAGTTATCTGGCAATCGTTTGAGCGAACAGGTTGTCTGTCTCGCAGAACATAAATTTCTGCTCGCAATGTCCTTGTCCACCCTCTTGCTGACGCTCGTTTGCGGTCTAGTAGTTTATTTGTTGGTGCGCTGGAAGAAAAATCGCTCATATTGGCAATCTTTGGGCATACCCTGCGAGGAGCCACACCTAATATTGGGCAATGTGTGGGGAGTGCAAACCAAGCGCGGCTTTTCGGATGTATGGCAGCAATATTATGATCGCTTCAAAGGCACCGGGCCATTTGCGGGATTCTATTGGTTTCTCAAGCCTGCAGTGTTTGTGCTGGAACCGGAACTAATTAAGCAGATCTTAATTAAGGATTTCACCAATTTCACCGATCGTGGTTTCTTTCACAACGAAAAGGATGATCCCTTGTCGGGACAATTGTTTCTACTGGATGGTGGCAAATGGAAGAATATGCGCAATAAACTGTCGCCCACCTTTACGTCGCACAGTGGGCCAAATGGCAAAAAAATTGGAAATAAGTCTACAACTTTTTATCTGTTGATTTTAGCCATACAAAATGTTCTAGACATTTGTAGAGGAGGACATAGGCTTTCAGAAAAGTGCTGTTGTTGGTCCATATCTTTAATACAGGGTGAGCTACAGGGTGTCAAAGTTGACCACTTTTGACTTCTCCAAGCTTCTGGGGGCCATAACTTTTGATCTACTCAACCGATTTACATGATTTAGGACTCTAGAGAAAGAGCTTGACAAGATCTAAAAAACTTATGCATAAAGTACCATGCCATCGTGTACTGTTAAGGAGTTATGAATTGTTTAATTTTAAAATATGAAAATTTGGCCTTGGTTTTTTTCAGTGTTTTTTAAATAACTCCGTCAATTTTAAAGCTATAAACTTCATACTTCACACAAATTATGCCAGCATATGTGTGCATAAAATACAAAAGGAATCACGTGAATATCTTTGGCGGTTTAAAAATGGCATCGTTTTCAATATGAAAAATATTTTTTTTGTCAAAAAATTGCAAAATTTTTCAAAAAAGATACTCCCATTTCCTTTAAGTTTTCGCAAACTTTGGCCGTCAAAGCATTATCATTTCTTTCCATTTTCACAAAGTCGAGGTATTAAGAAAAGTTTTAAGTGCTAATTTGGCTAATTTCGATATCAAACAACACCGTTATCTTAAGACCAAAATGGCCAATTTTTTTACTAAACTTCAAAAGTTTCTCACTGGAAAAAAAGTTCCACGGGGATTTTTTCGCTTTTTTTGAACTTAAATGAAAGCTTAAAATGTTCCCAACATTTTAAGGTATGTCTCGCCATATCCTAGCCATAAATGAGATCGTAGCGATCAAAATACTGAAAAAAGTCAATTTTCAAGTAGTGCTATATTCATTGCTAAAAAACAAGTATTACGTCACATTTTATTGCAAAGATGTTAAATAAACTTTTATTTGGTAACACTTCTTCTACAAAACACAAAAAGAATCATGGAAATATCTCTATTCTATTCCATTTTATGGAACCGGCAATAAAAAAGTCAATTTTTCAAAAAAGTCGAATTTCCCAAATTTTGTTTTTGTTGTCCTAATTGCACATGACACACTATAGCCATATTTACGCAACATACCTTATCGTAAAGGAAATTTTCATACCTTTCCAACAATGTATAAAACATTTCTCAACTCGGATTCTATCTACTCTAAAATTCATTTACACTTCATTAAACTCTATATAAAAATGTCTATTTGTGAAATGGAACCTTATATGGGGCCTACACTAAAACATTGATAGATTTGCCCAGGGTTTACAATACAAATGTGTTAGAATAAAAAAAGGTCTCCTGCCAAAGTTTAAAAAAATTGGAATAAAAATATGTGTTTTAGAGCGAAAACACTTCGCATCGGCGTGCGTTTGTATAGTACCTACATCTATTTTTAATGTAAGCTGATGATTTTTGAATAAAAAGTAACCTAGAAATATACCTGCATATATATATATATTTGTGTTAAGATTTGATGCAGACAAATGTTACCTGTTTCGCTATGTCGAATTCCCAGGAAATCCACCGTATCAATGAATGTGAAAAAACCTACCCATAAAAAATTCATTGTCATTTTTTTTAACCAAATTCGAGTCCAGGTAAATAATTATAGAAGAGTAAGTAAAAAGAGGCACTTTGGACCCCTTTTTACGATTGCGTCTGATACCTGAAATGGGTCATTAATTGTGAATATATTGCATAAATATTTGAACAAAATCCAAATTTTCTTCATTATATTTTGTAGAGGCGTAAAGGACATTTATAAGTTATGGAAGTCATACTGAAGTATTCCACTCTTTCGAAAATTGTATGGGACATCAAAAATGATTCCAAATCATACACGGAGTCATTTAAGGAACTTGTTTACACTTTGGACCACATATATGGAATAAGGCTAAATAAAGACGCTTTAGACAAACTTGAAAAATTCTACAAATCATTTGAGAGAAGGTTGCCAGAATGTTCATTCGCAAAAATCTAGTTTTTCAAAATGTATGAGAAGTGGCTGAAATCGGATCTACTTATTGAAATTAAACCGCTGATTCCCGGCCGGCCTAGCAAAGCATACGACGAAGTTACGGAGAAAACCAAAAAGAAAAAACAAGAGGAACTATTGGCGGCACATCCGCCAAATTTAATAAAAGATACGTTCAAAACAGCATTGTTAAAAACACAACCAAAAAATGTTGGACGAATTGTCGATGTTTTACCATTAGCATCTCCGAAAAGGGTAAAGAGAATGGTAGAAAGTATTCCAACTCCAAAATCGACTACAGAATTCACGGAGGAAGATGCACTGGCCCTGATTTTGAACCTAGGCCTCTCAAGAAACAAATACTCAACAATGAGGAAGGCTCTTCGTGAAAAAGGATGGGGTTGTTTACCCTCAAAACATAAATTGTACAACACCAGGACGAAAATGGTGCCATCAAATATATACGTGGACGAATTAAAAGCAAGAGTGAAACTTGCTGATCTTGTTGAAAATACAGCTGTTAGAATTATTTCTAATTTTACTGAAGAACAGTTGAACACATGTAATAATTCCGAAGTGGTTTTGATCAGCAAATGGGGTTGTGATGGATCATCTGGATTTTCCGAATATAAGCAACAAACAGAAATAGATACCAACTTCGCATCAATTTTCATGGCATCATTAGTACCATTGAGAATGAGATTGTACAAGGACCAATCTTCATCATCGAAAGAAAATGCATTTCAAGATATATGGATAAATAGAACACCTGGGTCAAAATATTTATGTCGCCCAATTCGGTTTGAGTATACAAAGGAAGACCGGAACACAACACGATCTTTGGTGAACGAAATAAAGGAAGAAATTGCTGCATTACCCATGATTGTTATAAACCAATTGGGAAGAAATATAAAAGTTTCGTTTCAACTACAACTCACTATGATCGATGGAAAGGTGGCAAACGCATTAACTGGCGTTATGTCCAATTGGAGATGCAATATTTGTGGCAAGAAGAATGGGCAATTCGAGGACAAGTCTGATGAAAATTTAGTAAACGAAAATGCGCTCAATTTCGGTATTTCGCCCCTGCACTGTAGAATTCGATTCATGGAGTATTGTTTGCATTTATCGTATGACCTTAAATATCGGACTAGCCCTGGAAACCGCGATGTCTCTGCTAGAAACAACCAAGATCTTCACAAAATGAGGCAGGAAGAGAAGAATCGAATCCAGTTGGAGTTTAAACAAAAGGGACTTATAATAGATAAACCTCTTTACGGATACGGAAGCACAAATGATGGCAACTCGGCAAGGCGGTTTTTTGAGGACCCCGTATCGACATCTAAAATAACCGGTCTTGATGAACACTTGCTAAGACGATTCAAAGTGATTTTGGCTGTAATCAATAGCAAAAAGATGATAAATTCAACCAAATTTGAAGCTTATAGTAATGACACAAAAAACATTTTATCTGATTTATATTCGTGGAAAGCTTTAACACCGACAGTACATAAAGTCTTACATCATGGCAAGGAAATTGTGGAATACAACATACTTCCGTTAGGAGAACTTACAGAAGAAGCTCAGGAATCCCGTAATAGAGATGTTAAACAGTTCCGGCTTTTCAATACCCGAAAGAGCACCAAATTTAACCAAAATTATGATTTACTTCAATATTTATTGTTATCGTCTGATCCGGTACTATACAGCATCAGAACTAAATGGCTACCAAAAATATGTGACGATATAGATAAGGACGATCCCGATGCCATTCAAATTAAAGAGCTTTTAAATTTTGATACCTTAGATTATTTGGTAGAGAATAAAATCAAATAATACAAAACTAAAATGCTTTTTTATTTTGGGAGTAGCTAATATACATATAAACGCACGCCGATGCGAAGTGTTTTCGCTCTAAAACACATATTTTTATTCCAATTTTTTTAAACTTTGGCAGGAGACCTTTTTTTATTCTAACACATTTGTATTGTAAACCCTGGGCAAATCTATCAATGTTTTAGTGTAGGCCCCATATAAGGTTCCATTTCACAAATAGACATTTTTATATAGAGTTTAATGAAGTGTAAATGAATTTTAGAGTAGATAGAATCCGAGTTGAGAAATGTTTTATACATCGTTGGAAAGGTATGAAAATTTCCTTTACGATAAGGTATGTTGCGTAAATATGGCTATAGTGTGTCATGTGCAATTAGGACAACAAAAACAAAATTTGGGAAATTCGACTTTTTTGAAAAATTGACTTTTTTATTGCCGGTTCCATAAAATGGAATAGAATAGAGATATTTCCATGATTCTTTTTGTGTTTTGTAGAAGAAGTGTTACCAAATAAAAGTTTATTTAACATCTTTGCAATAAAATGTGACGTAATACTTGTTTTTTAGCAATGAATATAGCACTACTTGAAAATTGACTTTTTTCAGTATTTTGATCGCTACGATCTCATTTATGGCTAGGATATGGCGAGACATACCTTAAAATGTTGGGAACATTTTAAGCTTTCATTTAAGTTCAAAAAAAGCGAAAAAATCCCCGTGGAACTTTTTTTCCAGTGAGAAACTTTTGAAGTTTAGTAAAAAAATTGGCCATTTTGGTCTTAAGATAACGGTGTTGTTTGATATCGAAATTAGCCAAATTAGCACTTAAAACTTTTCTTAATACCTCGACTTTGTGAAAATGGAAAGAAATGATAATGCTTTGACGGCCAAAGTTTGCGAAAACTTAAAGGAAATGGGAGTATCTTTTTTGAAAAATTTTGCAATTTTTTGACAAAAAAAATATTTTTCATATTGAAAACGATGCCATTTTTAAACCGCCAAAGATATTCACGTGATTCCTTTTGTATTTTATGCACACATATGCTGGCATAATTTGTGTGAAGTATGAAGTTTATAGCTTTAAAATTGACGGAGTTATTTAAAAAACACTGAAAAAAACCAAGGCCAAATTTTCATATTTTAAAATTAAACAATTCATAACTCCTTAACAGTACACGATGGCATGGTACTTTATGCATAAGTTTTTTAGATCTTGTCAAGCTCTTTCTCTAGAGTCCTAAATCATGTAAATCGGTTGAGTAGATCAAAAGTTATGGCCCCCAGAAGCTTGGAGAAGTCAAAAGTGGTCAACTTTGACACCCTGTAGCTCACCCTGTATTAAAGATATGGACCAACAACAGCACTTTTCTGAAAGCCTATGTCCTCCTCTACAAATGTCTAGAACATTTTGTATGGCTAAAATCAACAGATAAAAAGTTGTAGACTTATTTCCAATTTTTTTGCCATTTGGCCCACTGTGCGTCGGGGAAGATGAAATTCATGTTTCCCACTGTCATTAAAGTGGGCCATGAGTTTGTTGAGGTTCTGGGCAAAATGCTGGACGCCGAAGGAAGTGTGGTGGAGGTTAAGGAAATGTTGGCACGTTTCACCACCGATGTCATAGGAACTTGTGCCTTTGGCATAGACTGCAGCAGCCTCAAGGATCCCAATGCTGAGTTTCGTGTTATGGGCCGCAAATCCCTAGTGGAGCAAAGACATGGTCAACTGGTCATAGCATTTATGGCCAGTTTTGTTGATTTGGCACGCAAGCTGCGCATGAAACAAACGCCCGATGACATAGAGCAATTCTTTTTGCGTATTGTACGCGAAACTGTGGAATATCGTGAGAAGAATCAAATTCGGCGCAATGACTTTATGGACATGTTGATCGATTTGAAGAATAAGAAGCTAATGAAGGGCGAACATGGTGATGAGTTGACCAATTTGACTTTGGAGGAAATCACGGCACAGGCTTTTGTCTTCTTTAATGCTGGCTTTGAGACCTCATCGACAACACTGGGCTTTACCTTGTACGAATTGGCTAAAAATCTGGAAATACAAGAGCGTGGACGCCAAGAGGTTTTGGAAAAGTTGGAGAAACACAATCAAGAGTTTAGCTATGATTGCATGAAAGAAATGACATATTTGGAGCAAATCATATCGGGTAAGATTTGGAAGAAACAAATATTGGTGTGGCTATTTAGAATATTTTCTTTCTAGAAACCCTTCGCCTTTATACAGTTTTGCCAGTGCTCAATCGCATGGCCTTGGAGGATTATGTGGTGCCTGGTAATCCTCGCTATGTCATCAAGAAGAATATGCCGATTTTCATTCCTGCCGGAGCCATACACCGCGATGAGCAATACTATCCCAATCCCCAGGTCTTCAATCCCGATAACTTTTCCCCCGAACAAATGGCCAGCAGGGATTCGATTTTATTTTTACCCTTTGGTGAGGGGCCCAGAAATTGTATTGGCCTACGTTTTGGCAAAATGCAGGCTATGGTTGGTCTAGCCATGCTCTTGAAGAATTTTAAGTTCTCCTTCTGTGATCAAACCGAAACTAAATTGACCTATAGCAAGAAATCGTTTTTGATAGGTACCGATAAGGGCATATATCTAAGGGTCACCAAAATATAGAAACTTCATATATTTATATGTATGTAGGTATGTATATTGATTTTTGTTTTTTTTTACATTTTTTACCAGTTATTAAATAACAATAAATGTGAGTGTGTGTAAAATTTTAATGTTAAATAATATTTGGTTTTTGATAATAACCATTCATGTGTGTTTTTTCATAGGCGACTCACTTTGAGCGAAGTCAATGGGATTGCCATGTCAACGAAAATATGTGTGTTTATGTTATGTTATCTGGTTATAGCCATAGCCAAGTCATGGCGAATCAAAACCATTGTCACATTTCTTATCTAAGAATTCCAGTTGTAGAAATTTGTTATTAATTATTCCATATCTAATCCAATAGTATCGATAATGGAACCCAACAATACAGGCGTAAATTTCAAGATTTCAAATAATTATTCACTGGTTTGTTGTGCCAAATTGGATACAAGTTTTGTTATTTTGAAGAAAAATGTATGGGGTACACTTAAACCAGTTAACGGATTGTTGGGCGGTATATCCCTTTGAAATCTTCACTAGAAATTCAGTATTCTTTACACTGAACAATACTTTTTCCTGATATTAAAAAGATGAGCCAAAGTTCACGAACATAGCTTAAAGACCAGTAAGGAGAGGCAAAAGTCGGGCGGAGCCGACTATATAATACCCTACACCTACCCTACATTTATAAATTCGGGCAATAGGTATATGAGAGCTATATCTAAATCTGAACCGACTTTTTCGAACAGATCGTTTGAAAATTGTAGTTACTATGGCCATTTAAGTGGAAATCGGGCTTTACATATATATGGGAGCTATATCTAAATATAAACCGAAATCTTGCAGATTTGTTAAGGTCAATAACAAAACAATCCACGTCAAATTTGGTGCAGATCGGTTGAAAATTTTAGTTACTGCGGCCATTTAAGTGGAAATCAGGCGATACATATATATGGGAGCTATATCTAAATCTGAACCGATTTTGATGAAATCTTGCATATAGGTTAAAATCTGTAACAAAACAATCCATGCCAAATTTTGTGCAGATCGGTTGAAAATTTTAGTTACTACGGCCAGTGGAAATCGGGCGATACATATATATGGCAGCTATATCTAAATCTGAACCGATTTTGATAAAATCTTGCGAATAGGTTAAGACCAGTAACAAAACAATCAATGCCAAATTTTGTGCAGATCAGTTGAAAAATGTAGTTACTACGGCCATTTAAGCCCAAATCGGGGGATACCTATAAATGGCAGATATATCTAAATCTGAACCGATATTGATGAAATCTTGCAGATATGTTAAAATCAGTAACAAAACAATCCTTGCCAAATTTTGTGCAGATCGGCTGAAAATTTTAGTTCCTACGGCCATTTAATGGCAAATCGGACGATATATATATATGGGAGCTTTATCCAAATCTGAACCGATTTTGATGAAATCTTGCAAATAGGTTAAGATTGGTAACAAAACAATTCGTGCCAAATTTTGTGCAGATCGGTTGAAAATTGTAGTTACTACAGCCATTTGGGGCAAATCGGGCGATACATATATATGGGAGCTACATGCAAATCTGAACCGATTTTGATGAAAATTGCAAATAGGTTAAGATCGGTAACAAAACAATCAATGCCAAATTTTGTGCAGATCAGTTGAAAAATGTACTTACTACGGTCATTAAAGTGGAAATCGGGCAATACATATATATGAGAGCTATATTTAAATATGAACCGATTTTAAAGAAATCTTGCAGATATGTTAAGATCAGCAACAGAACAATCCGTGCGAAATTTTGTGCAGATCGGTTGAAAATTGTAGTTACTACGGCCATTTAAGCCCAAATCGGGCGATACCTATATATGGCAGATATATCTAAATCTGTACCGATATTGATGAAATCTTGCAGATATGTTAAAATCAGTAACAAAACAATCCTTGCCAAATTTTGTGCAGATCGGTTGAAAATTGTAGTTACTACAGCCATTTGGGGCAAATCGGGCGATACATATATATGCGAGCTACATGCAAATCTGAACCGATTTTGATGAAATCTTGCAAATAGGTTAAAATCGGTAACAAAACAATCCGTGCGAAATTTTGTGCTGATCGGTTGAAAATTGTAGTTACTACAGCCATTTAAGGGCAAATCGGGCGATTCATATATATGGGAGCTATATCCAAATGTGGACCGATTTTGCAAATGGGTTAAGAAAAATCCATGCCAAATTTTGTGCAAATCGGTTTAAAATTGTTGTATTAGGTTAGGTTGAAAAAAAGGTGCAGATATTAATCCGCCCCATGCCACTATAGACATACACCTAAGCCAGTAATCGGCTCTAAAAACTATAAAGTAACCTCAAAAAAAAAAAAATTTTAAGTTAGGAATTCCGTGCTACTTATAAAATCCTTAATTGTTTTCAATGCCACTCCCTTAAGTTGGTTCTTGTCTGATATTGTGTCCCCACCTAAGTACCGGTGATGAAAACGGAAAGCCGGCAATGACAAAGGAAATGCTCCAACGCCTCATCAATGTAAACCCCGCAGGCCCACTCATCCTAGCTTTGATCCATTCGTGTAACATGATCTTCCAGATGGCAATACTAGGGTTCCGTCAATCCAAGAGTGTGGCGTTGGCAGCAGTGCCTCGCACTCGACGTCAAGGTTCATCTCAGGTATCCAATCGGAAACCTCTTCCCTTCCTTCCAGGTTTCCTATCGTCGCCTCGATTATACCGCGATGGTATGAGCTGCTCCCTTCCTCAATCCCTTCTCCCATCATCTTAAGTCTCATAGCCGCAGTGGCTGCCTCACACTTAATCTGTATGTCGATGGGTCGGATATATAGAATAGTATCCAGTGCCCTAGTGAGCGTGGTCCTCATCGCTCTGCCTATGCCAAGGCAACATGTTCTCTGAACCTGTTGTATGGTCCTTATGTTGCACTTTTTCGACATAGTAGTCCACCAAACTACTGAGACGTAAGTAAGTATTGGTCTAATCACGCTCCCCTAGAGCCAGTGGACTATCTTCGGATTCAGGCCCCATTTCAACCCTACGGCCCGTCTATATTGTGCCCAACATCTGTGAGCCTTCTCAGTACGCTCCTGAATGTGACACTTCCAATTCAGTTTCCTGTCCAAGATCACACCTAAGTATTTGACCATGTCAGATATTTAAATTGTCTTATTGAGGAAAGGTGGTGCGTTAAATTGACCCACCTTCGTCTTCCTCGTGAACAGTCATATTTCAGTCTTCTGTAGGTTAACATTGAGACCTCTGGGTCTAGCCCAGTCATATGTCATATGCAAGACCCTTTCGGCCCTTCTGCATAGCTTGTTCGGATCCTTACCCCTGAGAAGTTTAAAACATCGTTTGCGTAGCAGACGGGTTCAAATCTCTCCTCAGTCAGCATCCGTAATAGGTCATTTATGGTGGCCACCCATAGGAGTGGCGATAAAATGGCCCCCTGTGGCGTGCCCTATGCTACTTTCTCTCATATATTTATGCCATGAGACACACAATTTTTCCACCTGTTCTTTAGCATATGGTTTAGCCAGTCTCTAAGGACCGGGTCCACCCGGTACTGGTCTAAGAATCGGATCAGTGTGTCACTCCGCACATTGTTAAAAGCCCCTTTGATGTCAACGCATACCGCCAGTGTGTATGTTTTGGCATAGAAGGATTCTTCTATTTTATACACAACTTCGTGCAGGGCAGTCCCCACCGACTTTCCCTTGTTATAGGTATGTTGTTTGTATTTGAGCAGTTCGCTGAATATCCTACTCTTTATCATGGTGTCCACAATACGTTCCATGGTTTTGAGTAGAAAGGACGTACGGCTTATGGGTCTGTAGGCCTTTGGTGTCGCATAACTTGCCTTGCCGGGCTTAGGTATAAACACCACCCTTGCCTCCTGCCAGGATTCAGAGTCCCAGGTACGCTGTGGAAGTATTGGCCAGGTTGAGCGCCAGTTAGCCTGCCTCCTTCTATAGTAACGCCGGAAATATTCCATCAGGTCCGGGTAACTTAAATGGTTTGAAGCTCCTCAAGTATTCCTTCACCATAAATTCCTTAATTATAAACCTTCGATCAATGTCATAATTCCAAGATTCCGGTGTCTTCGAGAGTCCCTTCGTATCCAACGGAAAATGGGTTTTCATCAAAAGCCAAGATTGACCAATAAATGCGCTTGCAGTGGCTCTAGTAGTGAAAATCGTGCGATATGTATATATGGCAGATATATCTAGATCTGAACCGATTTCTATGAAAGTCACCAGTAATATCGAGAGTCATAAGAAAATCCTTTCTGCCGAATTTCGAGAGAATTGGTTACCAAATGACTATTTTATTGGAGTACTACTGCAAATGGGACGAACATATATATAAGAGCTATATCCAAATCTGGTCCGATTTTTTATAATTTTTCCCATAGGCTTCGTCTCTAGGCCGAAAAACATGCCTGTCCCAAATTTGAAGATTATCGGATGAGACCTACGACCTGTAGTTAGTACACAAATTAACATGGACAGACAGACAGACGGTTGGACATAGCTAAATCGAATCAGAAAGTGATTCTGAGTCGATCGTTATACTTATCAATGGGTGTTACGAACAAATGCACTAAGTTATAATACCCTGTACCACAGTAGTGGTGTTGGGTATAAAAATGCTTCATTGGCTTTGATTCATCTTAATCAGAGTTTTGGCAACTCTACCCATTTATTTACAAACAAAAAATAATTATGAGTGTCAGTCATGTAGTCACATCGCAATTAGATATTCTGCGTATCTAAAACTTGGAATGTAAAATTTTTTTTGAGATTAACTTTGCAAGCTTTATATGAGTATCTACATCATAACAACAGCTTTTGAAAATGAGAGAGCAAGTTAACTTAGAGAATATCAAATACACTACGATTTATATTACCCTTCTCTCCACCATAGTATGGGTGGGTCAAATGAGCAGTTGCACAGGCAAGACGTGAATTTTTGTACCCTCCATCATAAGATGGGGGTATACTAGGCTAATCGTTCCGTTTGTAGCACCTTGAAATATTGATGTGCGATTCCATTAGGTATATTTATCTTGACCGTTGCGATGTTCTTAGTCGTTCTAGCTATGTCCGTTGGCACGATTCTCTGCTCGTCCGTCTGCGGAAATCACGATAGCGGTCGAAGGCGTAAAGCACGAATACTTTTTATACCCACCACCGACGGATGGGGGTATATTCATTTTGTCATCCTGTTTGCAACACATCGAAATATCCATTTCAGACCCTACAAAGTATATATATTCTTGATCAGCGTAAAAATCTAAGACGATCTAGACATGTCCGTCTGTCTGTCCGTCTGTCCGTCTGTCTGTTGAAATCACGCTACAGTCTTCAAAAATAGAGATATTGAGCTGAAACTTTGCACAGATTCTTTTTTTGTCCATAAGCAGGTTAAGTTCGAAGATGGGCTATATCGGACTATATCTTGATATAGCCCCCATATAGACCGATCCGCCGATTTAGGGTCTTAGGCCCATATAAGCCACATTTATTATCCCATTTTGCTGAAATTTGGGATAGTGAGTTGTGTTAGGCCCTTCAACATCCTCCGTCAATTTGACTCAGATCGGTTCAGATTTGGATATAGCTGCCATATAGACCGATCCTCCGATTTGGGGTCTTAGACCCATAAAAGCCACATTTATTATACGATTTTGCTGAAATTTGGAACAGTGAGTTGTGTTAGACACTTCGACATCCTTCTCCAATTTGACTCAGATCTATGCAGGTTTGGATATAGCTGCCATATAGACCGATCCTCCAATTTAGGGTCTTAGGCCCATAAATCCATATTTATTATCCAATTTTGCTGAAATTTGGGACAGTGAGTTGTTTTAGGCCCTTCAATATCCTCCGTTAATATGACTCAGATCGGTTTAGATTTGGATATAGCTGCCATATAGACCGATCCTCCAATATAGGGTCTTAGGCCCAAAAAACCAATATTTATTATCCGATTTTGCTGAAATTTGGGACAGTGAGTTGTGTTAGGCCCTTTAACATCCTCCATCAATTTGGATTAGATCGGTCCAGATTTGGATATAGCTGCCATATAGACCGATTCTCCGATTTGGGGTCTTAGGCCCATAAGAGGCGCATTTATTGTCCGATGTCGCCGAAATTTGGGACAGTAAGTTAAGTTAAGGCCCTTGACATACTTCTGCATTATCGCACAGATCGGTCCAGATTTGGATGTAGCTGCCATATAGACCGATCTCTCGGTTTTAGGTTTTGGGACCATAAAAATTGCATTTATTGTCCGATGTTGCCGAAATTTGGGACAAAAAGTTAAGTTAAGCCCCTCCACATATTTCTGCTATGGGACATAAGGTATTAGTATTGCACCGGATTTTGACGAAAGGTGGTTTACATATATATACGAGGTGGTGGGTATCCAAAGTTCGGCCCGGCCGAACTTAACGCCTTTTTACTTGTTATTGATGTAGATCGTTGGGGATTGCAAAGGGGGCATATTGAATTGAATGTGGTTGCCATATAAAATGGTCCTTCGATTTGACTTCTTAAGCTCATAGAAGCCGCAATTGTTATCAGATCAGGTTAAAACTTTGAAAGTAGTGTTTTGTTACGACTCCCAACAATCGTTACACAATTTCCCGATTTGACTTCTTGAGATATCCGAATAGACTGAAATTTCGAAGGAAGTGTTCGGTTACAATTTCGAACAATTACGATTAGTATGGTCCATATAACCTGATCAGTGTTGCCGTTTTTGGTAGGTTCCTACCAAAAATTTTAACTTTAGGCAGAAGAGTGATTTGAACAAATAGACGGTCGGTCATGTCTAGATCGTTAGTGAATATAAAGACGATCTAGTATGTATGTTTTGTAGAGCTGGAAATGTATAATTTGATGTGTTGCAATCGGAATGGCGCAATGGGCAACTCTGTGGTGATGGGCAAATATGTGGTGATGGGCAACTCAGTGATGATGGGCAACTCTGTGGTGATGGGCAACTCTGTGGTGATGGGCAACTTTGTGGTGATGGGCAACTCTGTGGTGATAGGTTTATACCCTACACCACTACTGTGGTACAGGGTATTATAACTTAGTGAATTAGTTTGTAACACCCAGAAGGAAGAGAGATAGACCCATTGATAAGTATACCGATCGACTCAGAATCACTTTCTGATTTGATTTAGCTGTGCCCGTCTGTCTGTCCGTCCGTCTGTCCATGTTAATTTGTGTACAAACTACAGTTTGCAATTTTTATCCGATCGTCTTCAAATATGATATGGGCGTGTTTTCGGCCTAGAGACGAAGCCTATTGAAATTGGAAAAAATCGGTTCAGATTTGGCTATAGCTCTCATATATATGTTCGTCCGATTTGCAGTTATACTGCAATAAAATGGTCATTTGTTAACCGATTTTCTCGAATTTTGGCACGAAGGATTTTCTTATGACTCCCGATATTTCATTAAAATCGGTGCAGATTTGGGTATAGCTCCCATATATATATTCATCCGATTTGCAGTATGTATGTCCGTCTGTCCGTTCTTCCGTCTGAAAATACTTCTTATTTGTGTAGGTCGATTGGGATTGTAAATGGGCTATATCGGTCCGTATTTTGATATAGCTGCCATACAAACCGATCTTGGACCATGACTTCTTGAGCCACTAGAGGGCACAATTCTTATCCGATTTCGCTGAAATTTAGCATGAGGTGTTTTATTATGACTACAAATGAACAGAGTATGGTTGAAATCGGTTCATAACCGGATATAGCTGTCATATAAGCCTATCTGGGATCTTGACTTCTTGAGCCTCCAGAGGGCGCAATTCCTATCCGATTTGGCTGAAATTGTGCCCGGCGTGTTTTGGGATGACCGTGCCAAGTATGGTCTAAATCCAATCGGTCCATAACCTGATTTAGCTGCCATATAAAACGATCTTGAATCTTGACTTCTTGAGCCACTAGAGGGCGCTATTCTTATCCGATTTGGCTGAAATTTCGCATGACATATTTTGTTATGACTTTTAGTAACTGTATCAAATATAGTGCAAATCGATTCACAACCTGATATAGCTGCCATATAACCTGATATAGCTGCCAAAGTGGGATCTTGACTTTTTGAGCCTCCAGAGGGCGTAATTATTATCCGATTTGGCTGAAATTCTGTACAACGGCTTCTTCCATGACCTTCAATATTCGTGTCCGATTTGACTGAAATTTTGCACGTGGTGTTTTGGTATCACTTCCAATAACTGCGCAAAGTATGTTTCAAATCGGTCTATGTTTTGATATAGCTGCCATATAAACCGATGTTGGGTCTTGACTTCTTGAGCCTCTAGAGGGCGCAATTCTCATCCGATTTGGAATGAAATTTTGCACGTGGTGTTTTGGTATCGCTTCCAATATCTGCGCAAAGTATGGTTCAAAACGGTTTATGTTTTGATATAGCTGCCATATAAACCGATCTTGGGTCTTGACTTCTTGAGCCTCTAGAGGGCGCAATTTCTATCCGAATTGACTAAAATTATGCACGTTGTGTTTTTGTATCATTTGCAACAACTGTGTTAAGTATGATTCATATCGGTTAATAATCTGATATAGCTGTCATATAAACCGATCTGGGATCTTGACTTCTTGATCCTGTAGAGGGCGCTATTCTCGTTCGATTTAACTGAAATTTTGCACGTAGTGTTTTGGTGTCACTTCCAACAACTGCGCATATTATGCTTCAAACCGATCTTGGGTTTTGATTGCCTGAGCCTTTAGAGTGCGCAATTCTTGTTCAATTTAACTGAAATTTTGCACGTAGTGTTATGGTATCATTCCCAACAACTGTGCTAAGTATGGCTCAATTCGGTCCATGTTTTGATATAGCTGCCATATAAACCGATCTGGGATCTTGACTTCTTGAGCCGATAGAGCACGCAGTTCTTATCCGCTTTGGCTGAAATTTCGCATGAGGTGTTTTGTTATGTCATAACTGTGCGCAGTATGGGGCAAATCGGTTCATAATCTGGTATAGCTGCCATATAAACCGATCTGGAATCTTGACTTTTTGAGCCTCTAGAGGGCGCAATTGTCATCCGATTTGGCTGAAATTTTGTACAACGGATTCTCTCATGACCTTCAACATACGTGTCCAATATGGTCTGAATCGATCAATAGCTTGATACAGCTCCCATATAAACCGATCTCCCGATTTCGCTTCTTGAGCCCCTACAAGGCACATTTCTTATCCGAATGAACTGAAATATTACACAATGACTTCACCATTCATTTAAAATGTTCAGCATTCATTTATGGTCCAAATCGGACTATAACTTCATATAGCTCCAATAGCATAACAGTTCTCATTCAATATTCTATGTTTGTCTAAAAAGAGATACCGCGCATAGAACTCGACAAATGTGATCCATGATGGAGGGTATATAGGATTCGGCCCGGCCGAACTTAGCACAGATGTTTTTTCATGCTTTGTATCATTTGCGTATTACCAATGAAATGCAGCAATCCGGAAAGCTTCTAACTAAGGCAGTATACAACATATAAAGATGCAAATTCTATTTTGTGTATATATTGGGTTGCCCAAAAAGTAATTGCGGATTTTTTAAAGGAAAGTAAATGCATTTTTAATAAAACTTAGAATGAACTTTAATCAAATATACTTTTTTTCTAAAGCAAGCTAAAAGTAACAGCTGATAACTGACAGAAGAAAGAATGCAATTACAGAGTCACAAGCTGTGAAAAAATTTGTCAACGCCGACTATATGAAAAATCCGCAATTACTTTTTGGGCAACCCAATATATTTTGAAAGAAAATAAATTAATCCAAAGCAATATTTTTTTGGAAATGTGTTTTTCGTGTATTTTCTTTTCAAGTGCTGAGATCATTTTCGCCTATTTTTGTTAATTTGGCCTGTTTGATTGCATGATATGATACTGAAAAAAAAAGCGAATGTATGTAGCCATTAGTGACGTGAATGGTTTTATGTGAATCCCCAAGCGTTGTGAGGAAATAGAATTTATAAAAACTTAACCGATTCGATAGATATCTGAAGTGGGTGTTGGGAATTTCAATAATTCTCATATAGAAACAAGTAAAAATGTGCAATGTTCAGCAGGGCCGAATCTTATATACCCTTCACCAAGGATCGCATTTGTCAAGTTCCGTCCCCGATATTTCTTTATAGGCGAACAAAGAATAATGGATAAGAATTGCTATGCTATTGGAGTTACACCAGGTTATGAACCGATAGATGCCATACCTAGTTGGGCTGTTGGTAGTCATTGTGCTGAATTTCAGCCAAGTCGAATAACTATTGCGCTCTCTAGAGGCTCAAGAAATGTAATCGGGAAATCGGTTTATATGGGAGCCATATCAGGTTTTCAACCGATTTGGACCGCACTTTACATAGTTGTTGGAAGTTATAATAAAACATTTCATGCAAAATTTCAGCCAAGTCGGATAATAATTGCGCCCTCTAGCGGCTCAAGAAGTCAAGATCCCAGATCTATTTATATGGCAGCTTTATCAAGGTTTGAGTCGATTTGAACCTTTCTAAATACAGTAGTTGTAAGTCATAACAAAACATTTCATATTAAATATTCAACCAAATCGGATAAGAATTGCTGCATCTAGAAGCTCAGAAATCTAGATCCAGGATTGGTTTGTATGGCAGCTATATCAAAACATAGACCAATGTAGCTCATTTTCAATCCCAACAGACCTATTCTAATTGGAAGTATTCATGCAAAATTTCAAACGCCTTCGACAGTTAGAGTCCAATCGACAGACGGACGGACGGACAGGACTAAATCGACTTGGAATATCAAGACGATCAAGAAAGCATTGGGTTGCCCAAAAAGTAATTGCGGATTTTTCATATAGTAGGCGTTGACAAATTTTTTCACAGCTTGTGACTCTGTAATTGCATTCTTTCTTCTGTCAGTTATCAGCTGTTACTTTTAGCTTGCTTTAGAAAACAAAAGTGTAAAAAAAGTATATTTGATTAGAGTTTATTCTAAGTTTTATTAAAAATGCATTTACTTTCTTAAAAAAAAAAACTGCAATTACTTTTTGGGCAACCCAATATATACATTGTTGGATGGGTTATAAACTGAATGACGAAATAAGTATGCCCCCATCCTATGGTGGAGGGTAACAAAACCTCCTTCATTGTTTCATATAAGAGCGTGCTAAGTTCGGCCAGACCGAATTTTATGTACCCTCCACCATGGATAGCGTTTGTCGAACTCTCTGCGCGGTATCTCTTTTTAGGCAAACAAAGAATAATGAATAAGAACCGTTAAGCTATTGGAGCTGTATCAAGGGCGATTCGGACCATAAATGAAACTGAATGTTTAACATTGTAGAAGTCATTGTGTAATATATCAGTCCATTCGGATAAGAATTGCGCCTTGTAGGGGCTCAAGAAGCAAAATCGGGAGATCGGTTTATATGGGAGCTATATCAAGCTTTAGATCCATTCAGACCATATTGGACACGTATGTTGAAGGACATGGGAGAAGCCGTTGTACAAAATTTCTGCCAAATCGGATGAGCATTGCGCCCTCTAGAGGTTCAAGAAATCAAGGTCCCAGATCTTGTGATCTACTCCCAAATACCTTCC
Organism: Stomoxys calcitrans; assembly: GCF_963082655.1. NCBI lineage: Eukaryota > Metazoa > Arthropoda > Insecta > Diptera > Muscidae > Stomoxys > Stomoxys calcitrans. The sequence continues at coordinate 34,038,925 of NC_081556.1, read as the reverse complement.
ATTTGAGCCCCATATTGCCACGATCGGTAAATATGTATGTCCGATTTAGGGGTGTTTTCGGGGCTGAAGTGGTCCCCTTGACACTTAGCTCTGAAAAAAATGTCAGCATAGTGCTCTAATCTCAAATATCGTCAATTTAAACCCCAAATTGTCCCCATATTGGCGCTTCCCGCCGAGAAATTGGCTATCAAATTCGTTTTTTGAATTCAAATACCTTTCATTTGAGTCGCATTTCCCCAAGGTCAGTAAATTTTTACTCCTTGGGGGGGGGGGCGTTTTAGGAAAGAGACGGTGCCCCAAATACATGGTCCCACATTTGGATATCAGATTCGTATTCTACTCCCAAATACCTTTGTTTGGGCCCCATATTGCGATGATCACTAAAAAATTGCTGTTTGTGGGGTGTTTAGGGAAAGGAGTAGACAGCCATAAAATTGGTTTGAAAGTGGGTGTCAATTTCATCTTCTACTCCATAAAACCTTTCATTTGAGCCCCACATTGATATGGCCAGTAAATATGTCCGACTTAGTGATTGGGGCGATCCCCCAAACACTTAGCCCTAAAAACAAAATTGATTGATTGATTGATTTGTGAGAAGTTTGTCCCAGTTCCCTAATGGTATGTTCATGGGCAAATTTGCATGGAAGTGTGGTGACCCCATAGGTTTTTTCCGGAATATTGATATCAGATGTGGCACTACTCCTAAAGACCTTTCATTTGAGACCCATATTGTTATGGTCGTAAATTTGTCCTCTTTGGGGGAGCACTTGGTCCCACATTTGGGTATCAGATTCGTATTCAACACTGAAATACCTTTTATTTGAGCCCAATATTGCCAATGTCAGTAAATAATGACCTGTTTGGATGTGTTTTGGGGGAGGCATGGACTCCCAGAAACTTGGTCCCAAATTTAGATATCATATTCGTATTCTGCTCGTAAAAACCTCTTATTTGAGTCCCATATGCCATGGTCGGTATATTTGTACGATTTAGGGGGTTTTTGGGGGTTGAGGTGGTCCCCCAAACACTAAGTCCGACAATTGGATATCAGATATGTTCTCTAATCTCAAATACCTTTCATTTGAGTCCCATATTGTCATGATTGGTTAATATGTATATTCGGTAGGTTTTGGGGGTGGGGCGGCCCCCCTAGGTACCTCATCCGAAACTTGGCCACCAAATTTTTGTTTTTAGGTTATTATAAGAGAGCACACAAAATTTCCCTAAAATCCCACCACCCACCTCCGAAATCTGACATTTCTGAAGATTATGGTAAGGGAGAGGGTATCAAATTTCTGATATCAAAAACTTAAGCACCATTTTTTCACCACGGGTCCATAATGCAACATCTATGAAAATTTCAAGAAAATCGGTTCAGCCGTTTGTGAGTCTATACGCAACATACATACAAACAAACACAAATTCATTTTTATACCCTCCACCATAGGATGGGGGTATACTAATTTCATCATTCTGTTTGTAACTACTCGAAATATTCGTCTGAGACCCCATAAAGTATATATTCTAGATCGTCGTGATATTTTATGCCGATCTAGCCATATCGGTCCGTCTGTCTGTCGAAAGCACGCAAACTTTCGAAGAAGTAGAGCTAGCCGCTTGAAATTTTGCACAAATACTTCTTAGTAGTGTAGGTCGGTTGGGATTGTAAATAGGCCAAATCGGTGCATGTATTGATATAGCTGCCATATAAACCGATCTTGGGTCTTGACTTCTTGAGCCTCTAGAGGGCGCAGTTCTTATCCAATTGGATTGAAATTTTGCACGACGTTTTCTGTTATGATATCCAACAACTGTGCCAAGTATGGTTTAAATCGGTCAATAACCTGATATAGCTGTCATATAAACCGATCTTGAATCTTGACTTCTTGAGCCACTAGAGGGCGCAATTCTCATCCAATGTGAATGATTTTGCACGAAGTATTTCATTATGATATCCAATAACTGTGCTCAGTATGGTTTAAATCGGTCCATTATCTGATATAGTTGTCATATAAACCGATCTGGGGACTTGACATCTTGAGCTTCTAGAGGGCGCATTTCCTATCCGATTTGGCTGAAATTTTGCTTGACATATTTTATTATGACTTTCAACAACTTAAAGTCAAATCGGTTTATAACCTTATATAGCTGCCATATAAACCGATTTGGGATCTTGACTTCTTGAGTCTCTAGAGGTTGCAATTATTATCCAATTTGCCAGAAATTTTATACGACGTATACTCCCATGACCATCAACATAAGTGTTTATTATGGTCCGAATCGGTCTATAGCCTGATACAGCTCCCATATAAATCGATCTCTCTATTTTACTCCTTGAGCCCCCAGAGGGCGCAATTCTTATTCCAATTGACTGATATTCTACACAGGTCCCCAACATATAATTTAATTGTGATCCGAAGCGGACCATATCTTGATATCGCTCTAATAGCAGAGCAAATCTTTTCTTTTAAACTTTTTTGCATAAAAAGAGATGACGGGAAAAGAACTCGACAAATGCGATCCATGGTGGAGGGTATATAAGATTCGGCCCGGTCGAACTTAGCACGTTTTTTCTTGTTATATATAAGAAAGATTAGATATAAACTATAATTTGTAAAGCATTGGACTGAAATTTGATGCGTTATGTTAGTAAAATTTTCGTCCGTCGGCTGTGATGTAATGACAAGTCATTCTTTCTGGCGAAGCATTGAACAGCTGCTGGAATTTCGAAGTCTTGTCCGCCAGAATACAACACCATTCAGCGTTATAGAACTGGCGACAACAGTATACAGTGTTACAGACCTAACAACGGTAGTATATATGTAGCTCTTGCATTGTAAATGGTAACGATAATTGTCCATTCAAACCTTATATTCGGACTGAAGTGATCCAAAGCGCTACTTCTTCATTATGTTACAAATGCAAAACTGAACTTAATATGCCTTCAACCTATGTATATCAGAATCAACCTAAAGAAAATAACAAAAACTATTTTCAATAACCAATTATAATACAATGACTGGTCAAAATTTCGTGTTTATTTTTTAAATCCCCATATCTGTGACAAAGAAAACCGGCAATGTTATGAAATTCAATACTTCAATTTTGTTGTTTTTTTTTGCATTTTATTTAGACCGGTATAGACATGCATTTATTTGTTTGGCAATATTTTGTTTTTGTATTCTTTTCTGTTATCATTTTTTTTTCTCCATACACAAAACGGGGATTTTTTAGGAGAATGATAGAGAGAAAGAAGAGAAGGTTGGGAGGGCAACAATTATGCTTGTCTTTCTGTATGTGTAAAAAATAAACAATTTGGCGCTAAGTTTCTCATTCATACATTTTGAAAGCGTTGCCGCTCTCTCTCTCTCTCTCTCTCTTACACACACACACACTCACTTTCTTTTCCTCTCCCTCCCCGCTATCTAGTTAAGAAAGCTTTCTGAAAAAAATGTTGTTGCTTATGTTGCTACAATAGTTGAATTCGGAAATGATAGGTTTTTAACAAGACCACATAATTTTGTCATAACCCATGGAACACAGGTATTTTATTGAGACTATCTGCTCTGAACAAAAGTGTACTTATAGTCCTCAAACAAGAAAAACATGGTTAAGGCGCTGGACCAGTAACCCTCTCTTGTAAAAAAACAACAAAATTCTTTGAAGGAAGCATAAGCATGTTAAGTTTGGCCAGGCCGAATCTAATATGCTCTCCACCATGGACTGCACTAGTCTAATTATTCCCTGGTTTCCTTTTACCAATGGATCAAAACAAAATTTCCATGGATTTTTATACCCTCCACCATAGGATAGGGGTATACTAATTTTGTCATTCTGTTTGTAACACCTCGAAATATGCGTCTGAGACCCCGTAGAGAATATATATTCTTGATCGTCGCGACATTTTAAGTCGATCAAGCCATGTCCGTCCGTCTGTCTGTCGAAAGCACGCTAACTTCCGAAGGAGTAAAGCTAGCCGCTTGAAATTTTGCACAAATACTTATTAATGTAGGTCGGTTGGTATTGTAAATGGGCCATATCGGTCCATGTTTTAATATATCTGCCATATAAACCGATCTTGGGTCTTGACTTCTTGAGCCTCTAGAGTGCGCAATTCTTATCCGATTTGGCTGTATTTGCATGAGGTGTTTTATTATGACTTACAACAACTATGCTAAGTATGGTTGAAATCGGTTCACAACCTGATATGGCTGTCATATAAACCTATTTGGGTTCTTGACTTCTTGAGCCGCTAGAGGGCACAAGTATTATCCGATTTGGCTGAAATTTTGAACAAGGTGTTTTATTATGACTTCCAGCAACTGTGCTTAGTATGGTTGAAATCGGATTATAACCTGATGCAGCTGCCATATAAACCGATCTTGAATCTTGACTTCTTGAGCCTCCAGAGGGCGCAGTTCCAATCCGATGTGGCTGAAATTTAGCATGACGTATTTTGTTATGACGTCTAACAACTGTGCTGAGTATGGTTCAAATCAGTCCATAATCTGATGTAGCTGCCATAAAAACCGATCTTGAATCTTGACATCTAGAGCCTCTAGAGTGCGCAATTCTTATCCGATTTGTCTGAAATTCGGCAAGACGTGTTTTGTTATAAATTGCAACAACAATGCTTAGTATGGTTCAAATCGGTTCATAACCTGATATAGCTTTCATAAAAACCGATCTGGAGTCTTGAGTGTTGACCTTATATAGCTGTCTTATAAACCGATCTGGGATCTTGACTTCTTGAGCCTCTAGAGGGCGCAATTCCCATCCGGTTATGCTGAAATTTAGCATGACGTGTTTTGTTATGACGTCAAACAACAGTGCTGAGTACTGTTCATTTCGGTCCATAATCTGATGTCGCTGCCATAAAAACCGATCTTGAATCTTGACTTCTTGAGCCTCTAGAGGGCGCAATTCTTATCCGATTTGGCTGAAATTTGGCATGACGTGTATCGTCATAAGTTCCAACAACTATGTTAAGTATGTTTCCAATCGGTTATTAATCTGATATAACTGCTATATAAACCGATCTGGGGTCTTGACTTCTTGAGCCTCTAGAGGGCGCATTTCTTATCCGATTTGGCTGAAATTCGGCAAGACGTGTTTTGTTATGACTTTCAACAACAGTGCTGAGTACTGTTCATATCGGTCCATAATCTGATGTAGCTGCCAGAAAAACCCTTCTTGAACCTTGACTTCTTGAGCCTCTAGAGGGCGCATTTCTTATCCGAGCCTCTAGATGGCGCGATTCTTACACCGATCTGGGGTCTTGACTTCTGACCTGATATAGCTGTCTTATAAACCGATCTGGGATCTTGACTTCTTGAGCCTCTAGAGGGCGCAATTTCAATCCGATTTGGCTGAAATTTTGTACAACGGGGGAAGCCGTATGTTGACCTTTAACATACGTGTGAAATATGGTCATAATCGTTCAATGGCCAGACACAGCTCCCATATATACCGATCTCCCTATTTTACTTCTTGAGCCCCTAAAGGGCGCTATTCTTATTCGAATTGGCTTAATCGGACCATATCAATCCGAGTCGGACCATAAGCTAATATAGCTCCAATAGCAAAGCAATTATCTTTTATCCTTTGTTGGCCTAAATAGAGATACCGGGAAAAGAACTCGACAAATGCGATTCATGGTGGAGGGTATATAAGATTCGGCGCGGCCGATCTTAGCACGTTTTTCGTGTTATTCTATTCCGCTGACGCTTTACATTTTGACTTCTACTGCGATTTCCAACATCCACGTTAACGGTGGCTTAAATCGAACTATAGTCTAATATGGCTGGCGGTATGAAATAAGGCCCCAATGTAATAAAGTCCCAATCGAAAAATGAAATGAAGACCCAAAAATGGGGTTTTATTTCATTAAAAAATTAGGTCCAAAAATTAATAATGAAATCAGGCGCAACGAAATCAAAAACCACCCCAAATAATATGAAATATGGCTCTAAAACTAGGGGCATTAATTCATATGAAATTAAACGCCGATTTTAAAAACGAAATAATGTCCCAATAAATGTTGAACAAAAGTTAAAAAACCCTCACTTTTAGCAAAACGAAACAAAGCCCCAAATAAGGTTTGGGGTTTTGTTTCATTTCCAAGTTTGGGGTTTTAGTTCATAAGAAATTAAGCCCAAATTAAAAAAAAAAATCCCCAATTATCATTGTTTTTAGCTCTTGTTTAAAAGTTTGGGGCCTTATTTCATTTTTCTTTTGGGCATATAACCCCCGTACTAACTTTTCAGCACAACACCTTTTTTGATTCCTTGGAAAACTGATAAAAAAAAATGATTTATAGCAAATACTTAAGCCTTTATTAATTTTCATACAAAATTTATAACATTTTGCTTTTTTACTATCCAAATCTTCTTATCTTTTAAACTCTACTTACATTCAAGGTAATACCACCCAAAGGATTTAAATTGAAGCTGGGTATAACAAAGTCCACTGGTATTTTCGTTTCCTTACAAACACTAAATCTGAATTTTCTTAGTAACTGTACCAAGCCTATACTGGCTTGCATGCGACCAAAACGCATGCCTATGCAATTTCGAGGACCTTCGCCAAATGGCAGATAGGTGCAAGGTTTAATACTTGCGACATGGTCTGTTGAAAAACGCTCTGGATCAAATTTCTCAGGTTGTGGGAAATATTCGCTATCATGATGAAAGCACTCTGAGGGTATAATGATCATGGTGCCTTTTTGAATGGAATATTTGGGATCACTTGTCTGGTAATGAGCAGTGGATTTGCGAAATAAGGCAGGGGCCACAGGATATTTGCGCAAGGTTTCTGAAAAGTCAAAGTTATTACATTAATGACCGTCCTCATGCACACATTACAACTTACCCGATATCACCTGTTCCAAATATTTCATATCCTTCATACACTCATAGGTAAACTGCTGCTGATGTTTCTCCAGCACCTTCTCAATTTCTTGTCTTAGTTTTTCCTGCACTTCCGGCTGTTGGGCCAATTCGTATAAGGCATAACTCATGGTGGTGGAGGAGGTATCAAAGCCAGCCACAAAAAATACAAAGGCCTGAGCCGTTAATTCCTCCATAGTGAAATTTTCTCTACCATCTGCATCCACTTGGTTTTTCAGCTCTATCAGCATATCCATAAAATCAGAACGTTTCACATTATGGCTCTCTCTATATGCAATGGTCTGTTGGACTATGCCCATATAGAATTCATGAACTTCTTGGTGGATTACCCGCATACCCAATTTTTGGGCAATTTCCGGAAAGGCATGTATCAATCCATCCACAATGCTGCCATGGCGACGTTGGGTGAAGAACTTGCGACCCATAACACAAAACTCCGCCGAGGGATCTTTCAGACTATTGCAATCCAGGCCAAAGGCACACTCACCTATAACATCGGCTGTAAAGCGTCCCAAAATATCAGTGATTTCCATTACCTGACTATGGGGAGGCTGCTTCAACAACTCCTCAAACAATTTTCCCAATTGTTCTCCCACCTTGACCACAGTGGGATACATGAACCTCATCTTGCCCGAAGTAAAGGTGGGTGAAAGTTTAGCTCTTAGCATTTTCCATTTTGGACCATCCAAGGAGAATAGATTAGCCGTCAGGGGGTCATCTTTGGCATTGTGAAATAGACCTCGCCGATCGAATGTGGAAAAATCCTTAATTAGAATATTTTTAGCCAATTCGGGATCCATGACTAAAACAGCCTTTTGCATATGAAAATAGAAACCCGCATATGGTCCGGTTCCCTTGAATTTCTCATAGGTCTCGCGAAATATTTGGGCAAAATGTTTGGTACGCATCCACTCATGCATATTGCCCGCAGGTATTTGAGGTTCATTATGGGGAACATCGCGTCTTTGCCAATAGGAAAAATGGAATTTCAGCCACAGCCATAGGGAGACCAAAGAAGCTAATAAAAGCGTTATCAACACCAACATGTCTTCACGCAGTGACTTTGTGAAGTAGACTGAGGGTGTTGCTTCGTTGATAGGAAGTGGTCTTTTTTGAGTATCGTAAATCTCACAAAAATGAGAGACAGAGCAGGTCAAATAAAAGAGGTACCATGTTATGCGGTGCGAAAAGTAGGGAAAAGGAACACTTCTTTCTTTCCTTCTATGTTGTTTTATTAAAAAATGTCTTGGCATTGAGAACAAAGACTTATTTGGCATTAAGTGATTCTCACATCTTACGATTGTGTGGAAAAATAAATGCTAGTTTAGAAGATTTCATATGAATATGAAATTTTTGCCCAAACTCACTGCAATCGATAGTCGCATATAAAGAGCCAGGTGCACAGCTTGTTAGTGAATTCTTCTTAGATCCCAAAACAACCCATTGGGCGATGCCCCTGTGTCTGTCCATAGAGTTAAATCTTGCATACACTGTCCTAAAAATAAGGGCACAGAGTCCATAAAATATGTGCTGGAAACACGATTTTACTGCAAGTTGGAATAGTAGCAAATTATTTCCAGGAAATTTCTCCAAAGACAAAATTTCCATAAAATTTTCTTTGAACAAAAATATTTTAACGAAATTTTCTATAAAGACAAAATTGAAATCTCCTCTCAGAAATGTGCCGGAAATATTCTCTACATACAAAGATTCCATGAAATTTTATCCGAAAACAAAAGTATACTGAAAAAAATTTACATGGAATTTTCTCTAAAAATAAAATTTTTATTGAGTTTTCTCAAAAAACATAATTTCCATAAAATTTAAAATCTTTTCTATTAAAAAAGGGTACTTAAACTACCCTCCCCCCCAAAAAAAAAGGGTACCACAACTATCCATCCCCAAGAAATAGGGTACTAAACTACCATTCCACACAAAAATTTTTTCTGAAACTAACCTTACCTAAGAAATAAAATACTAATACAAACCTTTCCCAAGAAGAAAGGTACTAAAACTACCCTTTCGCTCAAAAAGTGTACTAAAACTACCCTACATCAAAAAACGGTACTAAAACTAACCCACTGCAAGAATAAGTGTGCTAAAACTACTCTTCCCAAGCAAAAGGGTACTAAAACTATCTTTCCCCAAGCAAAAATATGCTGAAACTACCCTTCCCCAAGAAACAGTGTACTAAAACCAACCTTCCCTATGAATCAAGGTACTGCAACTATCCTTTTTCTTGGGAAATGCACTAAAACTACCATTTTTCTTGGAAAAATACTAAAAACTACCATTTTTTAAGAAAAAAAGGGTACTAATACTACCCCAACAAAAAGGTTACTAAAACTACTCCCCCAAGAAAAAGGGTACCAAAACTACCCTTCCCCAAGTAAAGGTGAAGGGTACTAAAAATACGCTTCCCCAAGAAAAATGTTTAGTAAAACTACCTTTCCCAAAAGAAACAGGTACCAAAACTACCCTTACCCAAGAAAAAGGTTACTAGAAATACCCGTCCCCAATAAAAAAGTGTACTAAAATTAACGTTCCCCAAGCAACAGGGTACCAAAATTACCCTTCTCCAAGAAACAGGGTACTAAAGCTATCCTTCCCCACGAATCAGTGTACTAAAACTACGCCTTCCCATGGAACAGTGTACTAAAACTAACCCTTCCCAAGACACAGGGTACTAAAACTACCCTTCTCCAAGAAAAAGGGTACTAAAACTACCATTCCCACGAAAAATGGTTCTGAAACTACCCTTTCCTAAGAAAAAAAATACTAATACTACCCTTTCCCAAGAAAAAGAGTACTAAAAATAACCTTTCGCTCAAAAAGGGTACTTAAACCACCATTCACGCTAAAAATTGTACTTAAACTACCCTTCACCAAAAAAACGGTACTAAAACTAACCCACTGCAAGAATAAGTGTACTAAAACTACTCTTCCCCAAGCAAAAGGGTACTAAAACTACCTTTCCTCAAGAAAAAAATTTACTAAAACTACCCTTCCCCAAGATACGGTGTACTAAAACCAACCTTCCCCATGAATCAGGGTACTTCAACTATACTTGTTCTTGGGAAATGCACTAAAACTAGACTTTTTCTGGGAAAGATACTAAAACTACCATTTTCCAAGAAAAAAAGGGTACTAATACTACCCCAAGAAAAAGGTTACTAACACTACTCCCCCAAGAAAAAGGGTATTAACCTACCCTTCCCCAAGTAAAAGGGAGTACAAGGGTACTGAAACCACCAGAAAAAGTGTACTAAAAATACACTTCCCCAGGAAAATTTTTTACTACCTTAACTAACTAACTTAACTAACTACCTTACCCCAAGAAACAGGTATTAAAACTAACCTTCCTCAAGAAACTGGCTACTAAAACTTCGCTTCCCCAAGAATCAGGCTACTAAAACTACCCTTCCCCAAGAAACAGGCAACTAAAACTACTCTTCCTCAAGAAAATGTGTACTAAAAAAGCCTTCCTTAAGAAAATGTGTACTAAAAATATCCTTCCCAAAGAAAAAGTGTACTAAAAGTACCCTTACCCAAGGAAAAGGTTACTAGATACGCCCTTCCCCAATAAAAAAGTGTACTAAAATTACCCTTCCCCAAGAAACAGGGTACCAAAATTACCCTTCTCCAAGAAACAGGATACTAAAGCTACCCTTCCCCACGAATCAGTGTACTAAAATTACGCCTCCCCATGAAACAGTGTACTAAAACTAACCCTCCCCAAGAAACAGGGTAATAAAACTACCCTTCGCCAAAGAAAAGGAGACTAAAACTACTCTTTCTCAAGAAATAGTGTACTACAAATACCCCAACAAAAGTGTACTAACAATACCCTTTCATAGGAAAAAGTGTACTAAAACTGTTTTTTCAAAAAAAAAAAAAACAGGTTATTAAAACCACCTTTTTCCAAGAAAAAGGGTACTAAAACTAACCTTCCTCAAGAAAAGTGTACTAAAGCTTCCCTTCCCGAAGAAAATATATACTAAAACAGCCATCCACCAAGACAAAGGGTACTTAAACTAAACTTTTCGAAGACAAAGTTTCCTTAAACTACCCTACCCCAAGAAATAGGGAACTACAATAATACTACTCTTCTTCAAGTAACCGGGTACTAAAACTACTCTTTCCCAAGATACAGGGTACTAAAACTACTATTCTTTAAAAAAAGATAAAAAAACAACCCTTCCCTAAGACACAGTGTGCTAAAACTTCCCTTCCCCAAGTGAAAGTGTACTAAAGCTACACATGCTTTAGAAAAAATTTACTAAAAATACCCTTTCCCAAGAAAAAAGTGTACTAAAAATACCTTTCCCCAAGAAACAGGGTACCAAAACTACCATTTCCCAAGTAAACGGGTACTTAAATAACCTTGTTCAAGAAAAAGTGTTCTTCCAAAAGAAACAGGGTACTAAGACCACTCTTCCCTGAGAGACTGGTACTAAAATATCCATCCTCAAGAAAAAGTGTACCAAAAACACCCTTCACCAAGAAAAAAGTGTACAAAAATGACCCTTCACCAAGAAAAAATGGTACTAAAACTACTCTTCTTTAAAAAAGCGTGTACTTAAACTACCCTTCCCACGAAAAAGGGTACTAAAACTAACCTTCCCCAAGTGAAAGGGTACAAAAGCTAGCCTTTCTTAAGAAAAAGTGTACTAAAAATACCCTTCCCCAAGAAAAAGGGTACTAAAACTACCCAAGAAACAATGTACTTAAACTACCTTTCCCCAAGAAACAGGGTACCAAAACTACCCTTCCCGAAGTAAAAGGATACTAAAATACTCATCTTCAAAAAGGGTGTACTAAAACTACCCTTCCGCAGGAAACAGTGTTCTAAAATTACCCTTCCCCAAGAAAAAGTTACTAGAACTACCCATACCCAAGATACAGTGTACTAAAACTACCCTACCCCAAGGAAAAGAGTACTTTAAATACCCTTTCCCAAAAAAAGTGAAATAAAACTAACCTTCCCCAAAACCCAGGGTACTGAGACCACCCTTCTGCAAGAACCACGGTACTAAAATATCCTTCCTTAAGAAAAAGTTTACCAAGAATATCCTTCACAATGAAAAAAGTGTACTAAAATGACCATTCCAAGAAAAATGTTACTAAAACTACCCGCCTTTAAGAAAGCGTGTACTTAAACTACCCTTTCCCAAGAAACAGGTTCTAAAACTAACCTTTCCCAAGTGAAAGAGTACTTACTAAAGCTAACCTTCCTTAAGAAAAAGTGTACTAAAAATACCCTTCCACAAGAAAAAGGGTACTTAAACTACCGAAGATACAATGTACTTAAACTACCTTTCCCCAAGAAACAGGGTACCAAAACTACCCTTCCCCAAGTAAAAGGGTACTAAAATACTCATCTTCAAAAAGGGTGTACTAAAACTACTCTTCCCCAGGAAACAGTGTACTAAAATTAGCCTTCCCCAAGAAAAAGTTAATAGAAATTCCCGTACCCAAGATACAGTGTACTAAAACTACCCTACCCCAAGGTAAAGGGCACTTTAAATACCCTTTCCCAAGAAAAAGTGAAATAAAACTAACCTTCCCCAAAAAACAGGGTACTACGACCACCCTCCCCAAGAGACTGGTACTAAAATATCCTTCCTCAAGAAAAAGTGTACCAAAAAAAAAAAAATTGTGTCAAGAAAAAGTGTACCAAAATTAATCTTCACCGAGAAAAAAGTGTACTAAAATGACCCTTCACCATGAAAAAGAGTACTGAAACTACCCTTCTCTAAGAAAGCGTGTACTTAAACTATCCTTTTCCAAGAAACAGGTTCTCAAACTAATCTTTCCCAAGTGAAAGAGTACTGAAGATAGCCTTCCTTAAGAAAAAGTGTACTAAAAATACCCTTACCCAAGAAAAAGGGTACTAAAACTACTCCTCCCCAAGAAAAAGTCCACATAAACTACCTTTTGCCAAAAAACAGGGTACCACAGCTACCCTTCCCCAAGCAAAAAGGGTTCTAAAATACTCATCAAAAAAGGTGTACTAAAATTACCCTTCTCCAGGAAACAGTGTACCAAAATTCCCTTTCCCCAAGAAAAAATTACTAGTATTACCCTTACCCAAGATGCAGTGTGCTTAAACTACCCTACCCCAAGTAAAAGGGTACTGAAACTACCCTTTCACAAAAAAAAGTGAAATAAAACTACCCTTCCCCAGGAAAAAAGGATGCTAAAGCTACCCTTCCCCAAGAAAAAATATGCTAAAGCTACCCTTCCCCAAGAAAAAAAGTACTTAAACTTCCCCTCACAAAAAAGGGTACTAAAACTACCCTTTCCCAAGAAAAAGGTACTACTACCGGTCTGACTTCCTACCCATAAAAGTCTACTAACAGTTGAACCCCAAGCAAATGCAAATTTCACATTTTGCCCATGAACATTCCACTAAGGCACAGGGGCAAGGGGCGGCCACCGTAGCGCAGAGGTTATCATGTCCGCCTATGACGCAGAACGCCTGGGTTCGAATCATGGCGAGACCATCAGAAAAATTTTCAGCGGTGGTTTACCCACCAACCACCACATGAAAATGGTAGCCAGATTTTCATGTGGAGGTGGCGATCATCGTCAAGCTCCTTTAGGTAAGCAAGTTCGATCTCCGCGGGACCAAGGTGGCCATTGGTTATTTGAAGGGGCCAATAACTCGCCTTTTCATATCGAGCATCATAGGGACTCAGTATTTGTGCAGGAGCCGATGCCGCTCGGCCTCTCACTGAGACCCTTCGCTGTCTACCGCTGTTTGCCCGCGACTGAATTTGCAGCTACTATGGAGCATTACAATATCCGCAACCTTTGGATGCGCCCGATAGCTCGCAGCTATGCTTCTCTTGACAGCAACGAACACCACACAAAAATCGGACCACAATGTTCCAGTGTATGTGGTGCACACAGCCATTCTGTGCCGGGTGCCCTGCTGGGTGGTGTTGGGGATGAGAGCGCCTGAGATATCAAGGAAGAAATCTTTATATCAGGTACTTACACTACTTTTAAATACCTTCCATTTGATATCCATATTGTCCCTATTGGCAAATAGGCGCTGTTGGAGGGTTTTGGGGGTGGGGATTTGTTCTCCACTTTTAAATACCTTTCATGTGATACCCATATTGCCCAAAGCGGTAAAAGAGTCTTTTTGTGGGGTTTCTTGAGGGGTTGGGGACCCCCCGAACACTAAGGGTGTAATTTGTATTCCATGTTCCTACTCTACTCTTAAATACCTGTCGTTTGATACCCATATTGTCCCAATCGGTAAACATACCCGTCCGGGTGGGTTTTGGGATGGGGCGTCCCCCCCCCCCGAATTAGTTGACCCCTAAATTTATATCAATCTTGTGTTTTTGCGGTACCATGAGGTGGCATACAAAATTTCGTTTAAATCGGTGCACCCATCTTCGAGATCTGGCGTTTTTGAAAACTGATGTAAGGGGGAAGGTCCGCCCCCCTTTGGATATCAAAAAATGTAGTACCTTATTTTCACCTTGGGCTCAAATTCTACCATCTGTGAAACCCAAAACCTTGCCTCAAATTTCAAAAACACCAGATCTCGGATATGGGTAGAGCGATTTAAGCGAATGTTGTTTACACATCTGGGATGGGGTGCTTAGGCGGGTCGCCCACCCCCAAAACCCGGCAAACGGATATATAGACCAATCACTACAATATGGGTATCAAATTAAAGGTATTTGAGAGTAGAAGACGAATTTGATAACAATCTGAATCTGATGATAAGTGTGCGGTGGATTTCCCCACCCCCAAAAAACCCCTCAAATCGGATATATTTACCGACCATGGCAATATGGATCTTAAACGAAAGGTCTTTGGGAGTAGAGCACGAAATTGACTACCAGTTTTGGGACCAAGTCTCTGGGAGTCCATTCGGCCCGCAAAACAGGACTTATTACTGATCACTGCAATATGGGGTATAAATAAGAGGTATATGAGAGTAGAAAATCCACAGGACAATTAGAATACATTTTCAACTGAAATTAAGCAGAAATTTCCAAATTTAGAGTATTCCTCGGACGCAGCTGAGCGGGCCGGGCTCAGCTAGTGTTCAATAAAAACTAAATTTCAGTGACATCTTACATAACAACTGAGAACGAATTTGGCCTAATTATGATTTTCACGATCATGGTTGCATTGTAGACAACTCTCAGGAAAATTTTACACATATAATGAGGTGAAAAGCTTTCGACCAACTAAAAAAGCTTATCTTGAAGCCGTCAAAACATTTCTGTTACCACCTTGAATGATTATGCTATCGAATTTCTTACCAGTAGTTGTAGACTTCTCAAATTGCTTGGTGGTAGGCATAGAGGTGCAAAGCTCATTTCCTCTAAGAAAAAAAAAAAACATGAGTGAATTGGAAGCCGCTTTGGCTATGTATGCCTTTATTGGCCTATGTACCCTGGTTTACGGTTGGATGAAATCTCGCATGTTGTATTGGCGTCGTCGCGGCATACCATATGAAGACCCTGACTTTCTGGTGGGTAATACAAAAGGCATAGGAACTCATAAACATATGCGTCAGACTTTGCGTGAGTTCTATCGGAAATTTAAAGCAAGTGGACCATTTGGAGGTTTCTTTTTTATGCTACAACCAGTGGCTATTGTTTTGGATATGGATTTGGTGGAGAATATTTTAATAAAAGATTGTCATGCCTTCGACAACAACAACTCCACTGCTAACACTTTAATGGGAATTGGATGTTCATTGAAGGAAAAAAAGTTACGAAACAAATTCTCGCTTGTCTTAAACTCGAATACAATCAAACAAATATTACCCTCTGCCGTAAAGGTGGCCCATGAATGCGCTAACGTTCTACAAGAAATTCTGCCAGACTCTTATCAAGTGGATGTCAATGATTTGGTGTCTCGCTATACCACCGATGTCATGGGTTCCTGTGTTTTTGAACTGGAATGCAATAGCCTTGAAGATCCCCACACTGAGTTTCTAGCAGCACATAAAGACATTTTCAAGCAGTTTCAACATTCCACAGCAACGCATATCTTCAGGCAATTCTTTCCCCGATTGGCCCAAAGTCTATGCCGGGCCAGTATGCCGAAATCGTTGTACGACTTTTATTTTGGAATAGTACAAGAAACTGTGGAATATCGGGAGATTAAACAAATTAAGCGCCATGATTTCATGGACATTCTGATTGAGTTAAAAAATTCCAAGGATCCCAATGAGCGTTTAAATATGAAGGAGATTACCGAGATTGTACTCACCTTCTTTGTGGCTGGATTTGAGGCTTCATCGACCACCCTCTGTTTTGCTTTGTACGAATTGGCTGGAAATCAAAAGGTTCAGAATAAGTTAAGGCAAGAGATAGGGGAAATTCTTAAAAAACACAATGATGATATAACATATGAGTGTATGCAGGAGATGCCCTACATAGAGCAGGTTATATCAGGTAAGACATTGTTAGCCAACTCCCAGCTGGATTTTTTTATATTAATGCAACTCTCCTATATCCTAGAAACCCTACGCAAACATGCAGTGCTTCCTTATTTAGAGCGTCGAGCCCTTGTAGACTATCCCACCAATACTGCTGGCTATGACATAGCCAAAAACACCACTATCTTCATTCCCTTGGATGCAATACATCATGATCCGAAAATATATCCAGAACCTGAAAAATTTCTACCCGAACGTTTCGAACCTAAGAAGCTATCGAAACGGCATTCAATGGCTTATTTGCCATTTGGAGTTGGCCCCAGTCATTGTATTGCCATGAGTCTGGCCAAGATGCAAGTTGGCCTCGCTTTGATAACCCTTTTGCGGGACTATCGCTTTTCCCAGTGCTCCAAAACTAAAATTCCTCTAGATATTGACTTGAGTTTGTCTATTATTAAACCCATTGGTGAGGTTTTTCTAAAGGTGGAAAAGTTATAACCGCAATTTGTTTATCTAAAATGTTTACCAATATCATTATCATTGTCAGATATTGGCTATGACACACGTGAATGTTGTCATGTGAGAGGGGAAATATACGTTTCATTGGCCTAAAAATAGCATAAGTCATTAACCTTAAGAAAATAAAAATTGTTTAGCTATAAAAAAATTTTAATACTCGAATCAAGGTCTATAAAATGGAACAGTGTGATCAGAGAGGGGCCTACGGACCTATAAGCCTTGCGTCTTTTCTACTCAAAACCTTGTATTGTGAATACCAAGACAATGAGTAGGACATCCAACGAAGTGCCCAAATAGAAACAGCATGCCTATGTCAAGGGAAGCTTGGAGAAGACTGCCCTGCAAGAGGTTGTTCATAAAATAGAAGAATGCTTCGATGCTAAGACGTACACATAGGCGTTTTGCAACGACATCGAGCAGGCTTTTAACCATGTGCGGACCGACCCGGGGTGGACCGGGTCCTTAGAAACTGGATAAACCATATGCTAAGGAACAGGAGGATATATTATGGCTACTGTTGTGGAAAAAATATCTTTCTCCAACTACATCCAAATATCACACTTGCGTCCACCTAATTAACATTTTTTCCTACCGGTCATCATCATCTATTCCCATCAAAATTACTCCAACAGCTTGTCATCAACTCATCGAACAACATTACCTCAATTACTTTTCTCATTCTTTTAAATCGTCCAAGGCCAAAATGGTCATTACTATCAAGAATAACATCATTATTAGCTTATTTCGAACTTCTTTAAACTATGTTGTATTTCTATTTAAAATTAGCTTCAAACAACTCTTCAATATGCGTACTGGTCTGCGTGGGCGTTTGCATGCCCCTCTTTCCTCTTAAGCGCCACTCCTCTACTGCAGAGGCTAAGCATAGGCCTAGCCGTTGTAGAGCGTAACAACAACACATCCGAGAGCACAGAATAGCAGCACATAGATCAATACACATATAGATAATCACACACACTCTTGTATTTATGCTTTGCATTGGTAATGCTTGTATGTGCAACGATCGAACCAAAGCTTGACAATCCAATATATTTATGTGTAGTCGATGCCTCCTAACATCAAGCATGCTGCAACCGCCAGCAAGTTCGATTGCACATATATATGCATTCGCCACATAAGTTGATTTGGTCGATGTAACATATAATAAGTAAAAGCGTGCTAAGTTCGGCCGGGCCGAATCTTGGAAACCCAATACCATGGATTCTGGTAAACTATGGGAGCTATGTCTGGTTATAGACCGATTTGGACCGTACTTGGCACAGTTGTTGAGAGTCATAACAGAACACTATGTGCAAAATTTCAGTCAATTTGGGCAAAAATTGCGATTTGTTAGGGCTCAAACAGTCAAATCGGACGATCGGTTTATATGGGAGCTATATCAGGTTATACACTAATTTTGGCCGTACTCGGCACAGTTGTTGGAAATTATAAAAAAATACTACATGCAAAATTTCAGCCAAATCGGGCAAAAATAGCGGCTTGTAAGGGCTTAAGAAGTCAAATCGGGCGATCATTTTATATGGGAGCTATATCAGGTTATTGACCGATTTGTACCCTATTTGGCACAGTTGCTAAAAGTCACAATAGAACACGGTGTGCAAAATTTCAACCAAGTCGGACAAAAATTGGGGGTTCCAGGGGCTCTAGAATACAAATCGGGAGATCGGTTTATATGGAAGCTTTATCAGCTTATAGATTGATTTGGGCCGTACTTAACGCAATTATTGGACATCATATCAGAACACTACATGCAAAGTTTCAGCTAAATTAGACCAAAATTGCTGCTTGTAAAGGCTCAAGAAATAAAATCAGGCGATCGGTTTATATGGGAGCTATATCAGGTTATAGACTGATTTGGACAATACTTAGCACAATGCCTAAAAGCCATAACAAAACACTAAATGCGAAATTTCAGCCAAATCGGGCAAAAATTCCGGCTTGTAAGAGCTCAATAAGTCAAATCGGCCATCGGTTTATATGGGAGCTATATCAGGCTGTGGACCGATTTGGATTGTTATTGGATGTTATAAAAGAACCCTAGATGTTTAATTTTAGCCAAATCGGACAAAAATTGCGGCTTGTAAGGGCCTAAGAAGTCAAATCGGGCCATCGGGTTATATGGGAGCTATATCAGGTTATAGACCGATTTGGACCGTAGTTGACACAGTTGTTGGAAGTCATAACGGAACGCTAGATGCAAAATTTCAGCCAAATCGGATAAAACTTACGGCTTAAAAAGTCAAATCGGGAGATCGGTTGATATGGTTTATCTGAAAACTCATCCCACGCAGTTGGATCAAAGCTAGAGGACAGGGTGGGCCTGGGGGGTCTCCATTGAGAACCTACGGACTGAGATCTGTTTTCGGCTACCAGGTCATAAAACAATCCAGGTGACGGAGATCAAGTACCTCTTCAGTCAGTTTGCTGGCTGTTCTGCCTTATCGTGTTACCCATAATACGCACCATGGTTTTGAGTAGAATGGACGTATGTAAGGCTTATTTGTCTGTAGGCCTCTGGTGTCGAATAACTTTCCTTGCCGGGTTTGGGCATAAATACCACCATGCCTCCTGTCAAGCTTTCCATGTGTATTCAAGTCCTAGGCACGCTGAGAAAATAATGGCTTTTTCATCTTGGCGCCGTCATTGACGCTATCGAACGCAAACAAACTTTCAGGAGTCACGTTTTGTCGCTCTAACAATATAATTACAATATACTTCCGCTTTTTTACAACGTGCTCTGTTCCGGACTCTATTTTTCGTCCGGATTTTTAAGCAAGGTTTAAATTTTCACTTCGATAATTCGAAAATATTTTTTGTAATCTTATATTGGCCTAAAAACGCATTTTGCCAAATAATAAATGGGAAAATTTCGATTTTGCATACAAATTTGGACTCTAGTTACAAAGTCTGCGGACCTCTTTCCCAATGCTGCGAATCTCCCCTGTCATACAGGCTTTTTCTTGGTCTAATTTTATCTCGGCGAAGATAACTATCTTCGAAACACCATTGTTGTAAATGTATTCTATGGCAACTCTGATTTTGAGTATGTTACTCGCCATTTTTCGTTGCTTGTGTGTGTTAAAGTTCTTGACTATAATACACACACACAACCAAAACTCGCTGACAGATAGTGTACTTCGCTAGAAAAAATTGAACTCAGCTGTTAACGGTACT
Organism: Stomoxys calcitrans; assembly: GCF_963082655.1. NCBI lineage: Eukaryota > Metazoa > Arthropoda > Insecta > Diptera > Muscidae > Stomoxys > Stomoxys calcitrans. Next base: position 34,018,885 of record NC_081556.1, on the reverse strand, counting down.
CTACCTGGTAATTATGTCATGATGTGCACTCACATATTCAATCACATCTTCATAAGAAGACCTATGTTGATAGATCATTGTGTGATCTATCACATACAGCTGCTCACTGATACGCCTTTGACCACTCAATACTTTACAACTCATTTTAGGAGATACTCGCCTTACTGCGTATTCAAACAAATTGTCTCCCACAGTTCATTGATGACTGTAGAATGTATTCGGGAACACGCATTGCTGTTGCTATGCGAAATATCTAATTATTGCTTTCAATTATTGTTTGTTATTACATAATGAAATAACTCCTCAAAAATTATGTTAGGAGATTTGTCTCAGTTTTGAGAATGGGTATTTATTTCATAATAAAATAACTCCCCAAAATTTTATATGAAATACCAAAAAAACTAAATTACTCCCCAAAAATAGTTGTTTTTGTTTTTTATAGAGCCTTTTGGGGCGTTATTTCATTTTCAATTTTGGGGGCTATTTCATTTTGACTTATTTCATAGAGCTGGCCTTCCCATCGTAGTTGTGGTCTTGCACTTTTGCGTGTACCTCACTGTGCTCCTGCTTAAAAAATTCTTCTCTGGAGCTTCTTATTTCATTCTAACAACATGACATAGCCAACGCAATTTATAGTTGTATTTTGTAAACCTTGAAACATTTGCACCCGTATTCACAAAACTTCAAAAAGCTTTATAGAAGTTTTATTTAATAGTTCTATAAAGGAAATCTGTCAAATAAGCCTACTTGAACGCTACTTTAAGTTTTGTGAATATGGGCATTAATATTTATACCCAACGTCATACTCTCACCCATCTACTCCCCCCCCCATATCAGACTGTTAAGCAAACATTAGCGTTTTGTTGTTTTTATAATTCAAAAAACACTGTCTTCATAAATAACTCAAACTGCCTGCAAAGCTCTCACTGAATTTAATTTTAATTGATTTCATAAAGATACAGAGAGAGTGAAAGAGAGAGAGAGAGAGAGAGAGAGAGAGAGTTAAGCTATAATAATATCTTATTATTAAAGTCTCACTCTCTCTCTCTCTCTCTCGGTCTCTTTTATCTACTAAAATAAATTCTATTCAGTTGGCGCTTTTGCTCTATGATTATGATTAACTATGTATACCTACATACATACATACATATATGCCGGCAAATGTAAACAAAACAAACATGACCAGTCCCAACTTAGGGTAAAACAAGTTGTCATGCCGTATTGAAGAATCAAACAAGCAAAAAAATAGACCAATGTTTATATTGCTGAGTATACATTGTAGTCGCTACTATGTCAACATAGTGTCTTGTCTATAGTCTTGTGAAAGCTTTTAGAGAAAAACACCATGATCCACCAGATATATGTACGATTACATATGTATATGTGCTCATTATATCTTTCTCTTTCTTTGTAGCATGACATGGTTCTCGATACAGTGATTCAAATGTATAAACAAAGTTTTTATGAATCAAATCTGGCCTTGCTGTAAATACGCGTTTTCAAGTGGAGATATTGGGTTGCCCAAAAAATAATTGCGGATTTTTCATATAGTCGGCATTGAAAAATTTTTTCACAGCTTGTGACTCTGTAATTGCATACTTTCTTCTGTCAGTAATCAGCTGTTACTTTTAGCTTGCTTTAGAAAAAAGTGTAAAACTATATTTGATTAAAGTTCATTCCAAGTTTTTATTAAAAATGCATTTACTTTCTTTTAAAAAATCTTACTTTTGGGCAACCCAATATAAGGCACCTATGGTTACAGTGTTTTAAAATCTAAATTTATAAGACATTTAAATTTAATAAAGTTTGCCCCTGTTACTTAATTGAATATTCTGGAACAATTTGATTTGCACCGGTCGAACGCGTAAAGCTAGCTGATTGAAATTTTCCACAGATACTTAATATCGATGTCGATCGTTGGGGATTGCATATGAGCAATATCGGTTCACATTTAGATATAGCTCCCATATAAACCGATCTCCCGATTTTACTTCTTGAGCCCTTGGAAGGCGCAATTTTTGGCCGATTTGGGTTAATTTTTGAATGTTGTGTTACATTATGACCCCCAACAACTGTATCAACTACGGTCCAAGTCGGTCTATAACCTGATTAGCTCCCATGTAAACCGGTCTCTCGATCACCCTAGTTTGGTTCTTAGAACTTAGCACGTTTTACTTGTATTGTAGGCATATGTATACAAAATTTCTCCAATCTTTTGCCGCCCAATTACACACCGATAAAATGTTTATCTTAACAAATCGATCAATTCAAAACCTAACACAAAAACCGCACTAGAAATATAGTCAGACACTTTTCTGCAAATAGTAAAGATAACAAAAAACTTAAAATAAAATTCTCTCTAATCCCTAACATTGAAAACGCAATGAGATTTTAAGTGTCTACCAAATACTTTGGCAAGGGGCCATACAAAAATATGAAATGTTGTATAGAGAAATTATTAAAATTCTACGGTGCACTGGAAAACAATTTAAGGCTTAATAATATGACGAAGGCACAGTGGGATGAGATAAACAAAAATCAAGGGAAGTTAATCAAGTGGAAACCAATGTAATGAAATCAAATTAAAACCAATCTTGTCAGTATCAGCTACATGACCATGTTCTTTACTGCTGACATTCCATCATAATGCCAGCGGTAAAGAACGTTGTCTCAACGTCCTCCAATACTGGGTTTCTTTGAAGCCTTCAATTAGGACTTGGGGCTATCAACAGTAAATCGAACTGACCCCAGGCTGTCAGCTTTTTTTCTCTCTCAAAAAGAAACTGGGGCCTTTTGGAACCACGGCAAGAAGACATAGTACAATGATGTATTACAAATATCAGCGAATTAGGTACAAAACACGTCTTAAGCTAGCATAGAAAGTCTCATCGGGAGATCATGGCATGATGAAGTTGGGTTGTAGTTGCCAATACAAATTGCAAAATTGCCCATGAACATATCATTGCGCAACCGGGGCAAACTTCTCACTTATCAATAAGTTCTGTCCGATAAAAGTTTAAGCTCAATGATAAGGGGCCTCCTTTTCATAGTCGAGTCCGAACGGTGTGCTGTAGTGCGACACCTCTTTGTGGGGAAGAAAAAAAACACTTCAGAAAAAAAAGCGGTGCAGTCAATCACATGTGGTGGCTGGTTATGTGGTTTTTGTCTTGCTTTTTGGCTTGCAAACAACAAATTTCGCTTAGATTCAATAAAATTGTTGTAGGAAAATTAACAAATTTCGTCGCTGTTTTTTTCGACAAAAGTTGTTGTATTTCAAAATTATTTTTATTTATGCAGCATTAGGAGGAGATAACCACCGCTGATTTTTTTATATATTTCCGATGTTCTCGCCAAAATACCAACGTTGGCCTCCTATTGACAAAAAAAACTTTAAGTGAAATGGCTGGTGGGTTGCCTCATCTCCAAGACCCGTCAACAAATATATATATGTATATACCGATAGGTAAAATGTGGGACTCAAATGAAAGGTATTTGTGATTACAGAATGAACTTGGCATAAAGAGTTTGGCCATTTGAATTGCTAGGCCCATCCACATATTTCTCTATTTTAGAGTCGACTTGAGTTCCCGCACACTATGATAGTATGGACAAGTACGGGCGTGCTAAGTTTGGCCGGGCCGAATCTTATATACCTTTCACCATGAATTGCATTTGTCGAGTTCTATGCGCGGTATCTTTTTTTAGGCAAATAAAGAATATTGAATAAGAATTGCGACTTGTTGGGGCTCAGAAAGCAAAATCAGGAGATCGCTTTATATGGGGGCTGTATCAAGCTATTGATCGCTTTAGACCATATAAGATACTTATGTTGAAGGTCACGAGAGAAGCCGTTGTACAAAATTTCTTCCAAATCGGATGAGAATTGCGCCCTCTGGAGGCTCAAGAAGTCAAGACCCAAGATCGGTTTATATGGCAGCTATATCAGGTTATATACCGATTTGCGCCGTACTCAGCACAGTTGTTGGAAGTCATAACAAAACTCCTCATGCAAAATTTCAGTCAAATCGGACGAGAATTGCTCTCTCTAAAGGCTCAAGAAGTCAAGACCCAAGATCGGTTAATATGGCAGCTATATCAAAATATAGACTGATTTGAACAATACTTAGCGCAGTTGTTGAAGGTGATACCAAAGCACTACGTGCAAAATTTCATTCAAATCGGACGAGAATAGCACCCTCTAGAGGCTCAATAAGTCAAGACCCAAGATCGATTTATATGGCAGCTATATCAGGTTATGAACCGATTTGAACCATACTTGGCACAGATGTTGGATATCATAACAAAATACGTCGTGCAAAATTTCAGTCAAATCGGATAAGAATTGCGCCCTCTAGAGGCTCAAGAAGTCAAGACCCAAGATCGGCTTATATGGCAGCTATATCAGGTTATGGACCGATTTAGACCATACTTGGCAAAGTTGTTGGATATCATAAGAAAACAGGTCGTGCAAAATTTGACTCAAGAAGTTAAGACCCAAGATCGGTTTATATGGCAGCTATATCAAAACATGGACCGATTTGGCCCATTTACAATCCAACCGCCCTTCACTAATAAGAAATACTTGTGCAAAATTTCAAGCTGCTAGCTTTACTCCTTCGAAAGTAAGCGTGCTTTCGACAGATAGACGGACGGTCGGACGGATGGGCGGACAGACGGACGGTCGGACCGACGGAAGGACATGGCAAGATCGAAATAAAATGTCACAACGATCAAGAATGTATATACTTTATGGAGTCTCAGGCGAATATTTCGAGTAGTTGTAAAGGCTCAAGAAGGCAAATCGGGAGATCGGCTTATATGGGAGCTGTATCAGGTTATAGACCGATTAAGACCGTACTGAGTATAGTTGTTGGAAGTCATAGGAGAACGCTACGCGCGAAATTTAAGCCAAATCGGGCAAAAATGGGCGCTTGTAACATTTGAAAACGTCAAATCGGGAGATCGGTTAACATAGGAGCTATATCAGGTTATAGACCGATGACTAGATCGACTTAGAACGTCGAGACGATGAGGAATGTTATATACTTTATGGGGTCCTAGACGAATATTTGAAGGTGTTACAAACGGAATGACTTGATTAGTATACCCCATCCTATGGTGGTGGTTTCAGCAAGATGGAGCCATAGCACATACAACACTAGACTCAATGAATTTGTTGCGACAACATTTCCCCGACCGCCTCATCTCTCTCAGAGACGATCTCCAATGGCTGGCACACTCTCCAAAATTGAGTCCGTGCTATGTCTTTTAATGGGGTTATTTGAAATCCCTGGTTTATGTCGATCGATCACGGACCATAGCACATCTCAAGAACAACATTCGTGACGCCATAGCCAACATGCCGATTGTCATACTGCAAAAAGTGGAAACGAATTTTAAAACTCGACTTAATCACATTTGGCGCAATGGGCGTCGCCATTTACCCGATGTCAATTTCAAGACTGCATGGAAGAAATTGCGATATTGTTTTCTCAAATAAGGGAAGAACTGAAACTATATCTGAAGTATTATAGTTTTTATTGATCTTTCAAATAAGTGAGTTTCTCTGGCACACCCTGTATTAGCCTAACTACAAAGCGTTGCAAACTCAGATCAAATAAATTTCTGAACACGACCTTACCCTAATATATAACTTGTCGTTACAACACAAACGAGAAAGCCACTTGTTTGGGGGGGGCTGGTCAATTCCGAGAATACAGATACATGGGGGCGTGAATGATCTATGATCTTGGAAAATCACAGTTTCTTTCTTCGCTTCTCCTACCAACTTCTCTGATTAAATTATCCGAATGGACAAAAGCAGCCTCGTTGTGAGCTCAATTTCACCACACGTCAATTAATTTGTGTATCCCACACCACTACTGTGGTACAGGGTATTATAACTTAGTGAATTACTTTGTAACACCCAGAAGAAAGAGAGAAAGACTCATTGATAGGTATACCGACCGACTCTGACTCACTTTCTGAATCGATTTCACTAGGTCCATTTGTTCATATTAATAAGTGTACAAAGTACAGGTCGTATTTTCATGCGATCGCCTTCAAATTTGGCTTGGAGGTGAATGCTATTGAATTTGGAAAAATTCAGATCAGATTTGGATACAGCCTCCATATTGATATTCTTCCGATTTGCACTACTATTGCAATAATGTGGCCATTTCTTGTTCGATTTTCAAAAGATTCAGCACAAATAATTGTCCTATAACTCCCGACATTCCTGTTGAATTTCATAGAAATTGGTTCAGATTTAGATATGGCTCCTATATTAATATATCGCCCAATTTTCGCTTCTGAAGCCTTTGCAAGCGTATTTATCAACCCATTTTCTTCACGTAACCCACACGCAGGGGATGTCCCCCTATATGCAGTGCATTGCGTTGGAAATTAGGAAAGTTAAGGGTCTGGCCATGTCCGTCCGTCTTTCAAAATCACGATAGCGGTGGAACGCGTAAAGCTAGCCGCTTGAAATCTTGTATAGATACTAAATAATGATGTAGGTCGTTGGGGATTGCAAATGGGCCATATCGGTTTAGATTTAGATATAGCCTCCATATAACCCGATATCCCAATTTGACTTCTTGAGGCCCACAATGTACGATTTGGCCGAAATTTTGCATGCAGTGTTCTGTAATGACTTCCAACAACTGTGTTGAGTATGGTCTAAATAGGTCAATAACATGATATAGCTCCCCTATAAACCGATCTCCCGATTTTATTTCTTGAGCCCTTACAAGCCGCAACTTTTGTCCGATTTGGCTGAAATTTTGCATGTGGTGTTCCATTATGACTTTCAACTACTGTGTCAAGTATGGTCCGAATCGGTCTATAACCTGATATAGCTCCCATATAAACCGATCTCCCGATTTGACCTCTTGAGCCCCTGGAAGCCAACGATTTTGTCCAATTTGGCTGAAATTTTGCATGACGTGTTCGGTTTGGACTTCCAATAACTGTGCCAAGTACCGTCTAAACCAGTCTATGACCTGATATAGCTTCCATATAAACCGACCTCTGCTGCAATATTTGTCTGATTTGGCTGGAAACATTGGCTATAAAATTTTTTGATATCGGGAGGGGGGCGGACCCTCCCCTTTAACCCAAAAGTACTACCCAAAAATAAAAGTGAACCGATCGGGACAATATAGGATTCAAATATGAGGTATTCAAGAGTAGAGTACGAATTTCATAATAAAAGTTGGATCCAAATATCTGGGGGACCGCCCCAGCCTCAAAAACCCCTTAAAATAGGTTTAGTATTTGACGATCATGACAATATGGGACTCAAATGAAAGGTATTCGGGAGTAGGTTACGAATATGGTCAGGAAGTAGGAATAGGTAGTATAATTATTTGATAACGGAAGGGGGCGGACCCTCCTCCCCACCCCAAAAGTACTACCCAAAAATAAAAGTGGACCTATCGGGACAATATGGGTATCAAATGACAAGTATGCGAGAGTAGATAACGAATTTGGCATACAAATTCATGTCGAAATATAAGGGGTCACCCCACCCCCATAAAAACGCACAAAATGGGCACATTAGCCAATCAGGGATATATGGGGATCGGTTTGTTTGATCCGTATAGACTGAAAAACGGCAGAACCGATTTTCTCGAAATTTTTGCATATTGTGTAGGTTGGTCTGGAAGGAAACTTAGGCTATATAATTTTTCGGTATCGGAGGGGGGAAGGACCTTCCCCCTTATGCCAAAAACACTAGCTCAAAGTCAAAAGTGGGACAATATAGGTATCAAATGAAAGGTATTGAAGAGCAGAATACGAATATGGCATTAAAATTTGAATCTAAGAACCCATCGGGACGCCCCAAAACTCTCCTCCAAACAGACATATTGGACTTTCATTTCAATATGAGGCTCAAAGGAAAAGTATTCTGGAGTAGATGTCGAATCTGGTATAAAAAATCACATCGAAGTATAGGAGATCACGCCACCCCTCAAAAACGCCTTTAGACCCAGACTTTACGATACTTCGATATGATACTTCGCTGAATCGATTTTCTTAAAATTTTCATAGATTGTGTACGTTTGTCTGAAAGGAAACATAGGCTTTATAATTTTTAGATATCGGGTAGAGGCGAACCCTCCCCTGGTCTGATGGGCACAATATGGGTTTCAAATGCCATATAAACCGATCTTGGGTCTTGATTTCTTGATCCACTAGGCGCAATTCTCGACCGATTTGACTGAAATTTTGCATGAGGTGTTTTGGCATCACTTCCAACAACTGCGCTTAGTATGGTTTAAATCGATCCATATTTTGATATAGCTGCCATATATAAACCGATCTTGGGTCTTGACTTCTTGGGCCTCTAGAGGGTGTAATTATCATCCAATTTGGCTAAAATTTTGCACGTGGTGTTTTGGCATCACTTTAAACAACTGCGCTAAGTATGCTTCAAATTGATCCATATTTTGATATAGCTGCCATATAAACCGATCTTGGGTCTTGACTTCTTGGGCCTCTAGAGGGCGCAATTCTCATCCGCTTTGGCTAAAATTTTGCACGTGGTGTTTTGGCATCACTTTAAACAACTGCGCTAAGTATGCTTCACATCGATTCATGTTTTGATATAGCTGCCATATAAACCGATCTTGGGTCTTGACTTCTTGGGCCTCTAGAGGGCGTAATTCTCATCCAATTTGAATGAAATTTTGCACGCGATGTTTTGGTATCACTTCCAACAACTGTGCTAAGTATGTTTCAAATCGATCCATATTTTGATATAGCTGCCATATATAACCGATCTTGGGTCTTGACTTCTTAATCCTCTAGAGGGCGCAATTCTCATCCGATTTGGCTGAAATTTTGCATGATGTGTTTTTTTATGACTTCCAACAACTGTGCGAAGTATGATTGAATTTGGTTAATAATCTGGTATAGCTGTCATATAATCCCATTTTTGATCTTGACTTCTTCAGCCCATAGACCGAGCATTTCTCATCCGATTTGTCTGAAATTTAGCATGAGGAGTTTTGTTATGACTTCCAACAACATTGCTTAGTATGGCGTAAATCGGTATAGAACCTGATGTAGCTGTCATATAAACCGATCTGGGATCTTGACTTCTTGAGCCACTAGTGGGCGCATTTCTTATCCGATTTGGCTGAAATTTTGTACAACGGTTTCTCTCGTGACCTTCAAAATACGTGTCTAATATGGTCTGAATCGATTTATAGCTTGATACAGCTCCCATATAAACCTATCTCCCTATTTTGCTTCTTGAGCCCCTACAAGGCGCAATTCTTACTAGATTTGTCTGAAAGATTACACAATGACTTCTACTATAATCTCCAATATTCAGTTCAATTATGATCCGAAATTAACCATAGCTTGATATATTGTTCCAAAAACATAGCAATTCTTTTCTTTTGTCCTTCGTTTCCTTAAAAAGAGACACCGTGACAAGAGTTCGACAAATGCGATCCATGGTGGAGGGTATATAAGATTAGGCCCGGCCGACCTTAGCACGCTCTTACTTGTTTTTCTTGTCACTCTTGCGATCACAAGCGAATTTCTTATAAATCGGTTCAGATCCAGATATAGCTCCTATATATATATTGGGTTGCCCAATAAGTAATTGCGGATTTTTTAAAAGAAAGTAAATGCATTTTTAATAAAACTTAGAATGAACTTTAATCAAATATACTTTTTTTACACTTTTTTTCTAAAGCAAGCTAAAAGTAACAGCTGATAACTGACAGAAGAAAGAATGCAACTACAGAGTCACAAGCTGTGAAAAAATTTGTCAACGCCGACTATATGAAAAATCCGCAATTACTTTTTGGGCAACCCAATATAACTTCCTATTTTTATTTTTAAATCTTTAGCAAGCGCATCTTTCCAAAATTTTGCACAGAAAATTTCTCTAGGACTCCCATAATACACATGGATGTTGGCCAAAATTCTTCATTTCAAATGTTAACAAATTTTAATCTTGACGACTTAGCCTGCATACCCAATGTGGTGTAGGCTATCAAAAGGTCGGCTTCAGCCATCTTTAGCCCGTCCTTACTTGTTGTTTTTATGTTGGATAGCAATTATCTATTTTCAAGATTAAAATCGAGAGTGATGCAATTAAAATTGCATTTTTAATTTAAAATTGCCAGCCATTTTTGCCCCACTCAAACTAATGCGCAATTAAATGCACAACAATTAAAAATCTAGTTGCACTCATCGAATATGGTTTTTATTATTTTTAAATTTTTTCCACCTTCAAAAATACACCGCCCTCAGGTCCCAGTATGAAATTGATTTTAGTAAACTGCATAGGTATCTGTGTTTCATTGCAGCGACTAAAGCGAAACTTTCTTAGCAGAGATATGAGGCCCACACGGGCTTGCATTTTGCCAAAACGCATGCCAATACAATTGCGGGGACCATCACCAAATGGGAGATAAGAGGAGGGATGACGTTTGGCTTGTTCCTCGGGTAGAAAACGTTCGGGATCAAACTTCTCGGGATCAGGATATAGATCAGGATCACGGTGTATGGCATCCACGGGCAAAATAACACGCAATCCCTTTTCCAACACAATATTGGTATTGGGAACTTGATAGTCATTCACACAGGTGCGCACCAAATGGGGGGTCACTGAATATTTGCGCAGAGTTTCTGGAAAATAGAGAATGCTATAAAAAAAACTTTTAGAATGTTAGAGAAATCCCTACCTGCTACCACCATGTCCATATAATGCATTTCCTTAATACACTCATAGCTAACTTGGTTTTGGTGTTTCTTCAAAACATCAATGATTTCTTGGCGCAACTTTTCTTGCACCTCTGGATTCAAGGCCAATTCATAGAGGCAAAATGACATGGTGGTGGAGGAGGTATCGAAGCCAGCCAAAAAGAACACCATGGCCTGGGCAGCCAATTGCTCCAAAGTCAAACCACTGGCCATATCCTCTTCATCCACCTTGTGACCTTGGGCCACTAGCTTGTCACGCTGCTCCTTCATCTCTATCATCATGTCCATGAAATCATTACGTCTGATGTTGTTTTTCTGTCTATACTCCACAGTTTCTTTGACTGCCTTTAGAAAGAATTCTGCCACCTCATCACGGAAATTTTTCATTCTCAGCTTTTGAGCCAATTTGGGATTGGTAAACATAAATCCCTGCACAGCAGCCTTGTGGCGTGGGTTCTCAAACACCGAACGACCCATGCGACGAAATTCTGCCTGAGGATCAATCAGACTATTGCATTCCAGGCCAAAGGCACAGGTGCCTATGACATCGGTTGTATAGCGAGCACACAGATCCTTAACCTCCACTATGCTGTTGTGGGTCTCCATGGACTTGAGGCAAGCCATTTCCAATTTTTCACCCACACCCACCACGGTGGGGAACATAAATTTCATTTTTCCACTAGTAAAGACAGGTGAAATTTTGTGCCTCAATACACGCCATCTCTCGCCATCGAGGAAGAGCAGATTGCCCGTTAAAGGATCATCCTTCTCATTGTGGAATAGACCACGATCGCTGAAGCTTTGAAATTGCCTCACCATTATGTCCTTGATAATGTCCAAATCCAATACAAAGGCAGCCCGGGTGGTGAAGGTATAGAATCCTGCTATGGGAGTGATGTTTTTGTATTTACGATAGATTCTCTCATTGATGTCCCTCCAGTGGTAGCGTTTGCCCAAACCCTGCATATTGCCTATGAAAAACGAGGGCTTATCATGTGGCACATTGCGCTTTTCCCAATACGAGTAATGATCTTTCAGCCATAGATACAAGGCTAACAGGGTTAGCACCAACAGGGCCACAAACAACATTCTGTTAAGATTTTCACACAATCACTTTCGTGCAACGTACGCTTTGTTCAAGTTTTTGTATAGAACTGAATGAAAGTCAGTGAGTGCTCTGCTTATTTGTCGATTGTCTACTCTGCCTGTCTGTGAGTTTGGTTCTTATTAACAGCTGATTTTGGTATACTCTGGTCTCTCTGGTAGCTCTCTATTTACAAAAGTGCTTTTTGGCAAATGCAGGTGATTCATAAGCATGATGCGGGCAACTTGGTCAATTGAGTTATTGTTGTGTAAGCTTTACAATGAAATGCGCCAAATTTGTATCAACAAAGGGTAATTAAATAAGAGTATCACAAAAAATAAGTAACAAACAAGTAAAAGCGATTTTGGCCGGTTCTCCGCCATGGATCGCCTGAGATAAGTTCTTTGAATGACTTTGTCAAATAGGCGCTAGAGAAAGTTATGAAAAATTACCACGTTGAAAATTTCTGCAATATCAGAAAGTAATTGCATTCCCTATAGGTTTAAAAAGTCGAATCGGGCGATCGGTTAATATGGAAGCTATATCAATTGGTATTTCGAAACAATATTCTTCGAGGCAAAATTTCAGCCCTCAACACTGACAGGAAATTGCTTCTTTGGCATCAGTGAACGCGTTTGATTAGCGTGTTTCTATTAATTCAATGAACATTTTCATAAATACAAAGAATTTTTTCATCAATGCAATAAAATTCAATGATTTGCAAGCGTTGCTCGTTAGTAAGTCTATTCATGATGAAATGTCAAAGCATACTGAGCATCTTTCTCTTTGACACCATGTCTGAAATCCCACGTGATCTGTCAAATACTAATGCATGAAAATCCTAACCTCAAAAAAATCACCCTTTATAACTCACTGTCCCAAATTTCAGCAAAATCGGACAATAAATGTGGCTTTTATGGGCCTAACACCATAAATAGGAGGATCGATCTATATGGCAGCTATATCCAAATCTGGACCGATCTGTGCGATATTGCAGAAGTATGTCAAGGGGCTTAACTAAACACACTGTCCCAAATCTCGGCGACATCGGATAATAAATCAGAATTTTATGGGCCCAAAACCATAAATCAAGAAATCGGTCCATATGGCAGCTATATCCAAATTTGAACCGATATGGACCAAATTGAAGAAATATGTCGAGGGGCCTAACACAACTCACTGTCCCAAATTTCTGCAAAATCGGACAATAAATGTGGCTTTTATGGGCCTAACACCATAAATCGGAGGATCGATCTATATGGCAGCTATATCCAAATCTGAACCGATCTCAGCCAAATTAACAAAGGATGTCGATGGGCCTTACACAATTCACTGTCCCGAATTTCACCAAAATCGGATAATAAATGTGGCTTTTGTGGGCCTAAGACCCCAAACCGGAGGATCGGTATATATGGCAGCTATATCCAAATCTGAACCGATCTGAGCTAATTTAACGACGAATGTCGAAGGGCCTAACACAACTCACTGTCCCAAATTTCAGCGAAATCGGATAATAAATGTGGCTTTTATGGGCCTTAGACCCTAAATTGGAGGATCGGTCTATATGGCAGCTATATCCAAATCTGGACCGATCGAGACCGAATTGAAGAAGAATTTCGAAGGTGAGTTGCGTTGACAACTCACTGTCCCGAATTTCAGCAAAATCCGATAATAGATGTGGCTTTTATGGACCTAAGACTCTAAATCGGAGGATCGGTCTATATGGGGGCTATATCAAGATATAGTCCGATATAGCCCATCTTTCAGTTTCAGTTTCAGTTTTCAGCTCAATATCTCTAGTTTTAAAGACTGTAGCGTGATTTCAACAGACAGACGGACGGACATGGCTAGATCGTCTTAGATTTTTACGATGATCAAGAATATATATATGGATATTTCGATGTGTCCGTCTGTCTGTCGAAAGCACACTTACTTGCGAAGGAGTGAAGCTAGCCGCTTGAAATTTTGCACAAATACTTCTTATTAGTGTAGGTCGGTTGGGATTGTAAATGGGTTATATCAGTTCAAGTTTTGATATAGCTGCCATATAAACCGATCTTGGGTCTTGACTTCTTGAGCCTCTAGAGGGCGCAATTCTTATCCGATTAGAATGTAATTTTGCACGACGTGTTCTGCAATGACTTCCAGGAACTCTGCTAAATTAGATTCAAATCGGTCCATAACCTGATATAGCTGCCATATAAACCGATCTTGGGTCTTGACTTCTTAGAGCCTCTAGAGGGCGCAATTCTTATTCGATTGCAATGATATCTTGCGCGACGTCTTTTGCTATGATATCCAACAAATGTACCAAGTATGGTTCAAATCGGTGTATAACCCGATATAGCTGCCATATAAACCGATCTTGGGTCTTGACTTCTTGAGCCTCTAGAGGGCGCAATTCTTATCCGATTGGAATGCAATTTTGCACGACATGTTTTTTGCTATGATATCCAACAAATGTACCAAGTATGGTTCAAATCGGTGTATAACCCGATATGGCTGCCATATAAACCGATCTGGGATCTTGAATTCTTGAGCCACTAGAGGGCGCAATTCTTATCCGATTGGAATGAAATTTTGCACGACATGTTTTGCTATGACTTTCAACAACTGTGCCAAATAAGGTTCAAATCGGTTCATAATCTGCTTTAGCTGCCATATAAACCGATCTGGGATCTTGACTTCATGAGCCTCTAGAGGTCGAAATTCTTATCCGATTTGGCTGTAATTTTGTACAACGGCTTCTTTCATGACCATCAATATACGTGTTTATTATGGTCTGAATCGGTCTATAGCCTGATACAGCTCCCTTATAAATCGATCTCTCTCTATTTTACTTCTTGAGCTCCCAAAGGGCGCAATTCTTATTCGAATTGGCTGACATTTAACACAGGTCTCCAATACATAATTGAATTGTGGTCCGTACCGGCCCACATCGTGATATCGCTCTAATAGCAGAGCAAATCCTTTCTTTTACCCTTTTTTGCCCAAGAAGAGATGCCGGGAAAAGAACTCGACAAATTCGATCCATGGTGGAGGGTATATAAGATTCGGCCCGGCCGAACTTAGCACGCTTTTACTTGTTTTTTTTTTTGTTTTACACAAAATTTACCTACCCTAGTAAACATACGAACGGACGGACGATCGTAATATAAGATATTCGGTGGTTTGCATCTACCAAATTCCCTTTACTTCAGTACTTAAGCATGATAAGGGAAAATCCCGAATTTTCTTATTTCAATGCATTGCTTAAAATTTCACATACAGTCAGAGCAAATGCTTGCGTTCAGTCACCAATTGTTTAAAGAAGTATAAAGACGCAAAAGCGCTTTTGCAATGCCTCCGTTGTTACTGATTTGCTTTCTCGCTGTGTGTGTTATAGTGGTGTTGTACCTCATAATCTTCTAAACCTACTGGAGCCGTCAAGGCATATGCCAAATAACCCCATTGCCGCTGCTGGGTAACTACAAGGGGCTTGGCAGCAGCTACCATTTTCGAGATGTCAACCAACAACTGTACCATCACTTTAAAGCCAAAGGACTAGCCTTTGGTGGCATCTATGTATTTATGAAGAGAGCAGTGTTATTGGTGGACTTGAATCTGATTAAACACATTCTGGTAAAGGATTTTGTAAATTTCTCCAACCGCGGAATGTACAACAATGCTGAAGAAGATCCTTTATCGGCCCATTTGATAGCACTGGGGGAAGAAGAATGGCATGCAATGCGTCATAAATTATCTCCCACTTTTACTTCATCCAAAATGAAATACATGTTACCCACTGTGGTCAAGGTGGCCAAACATTTCGCAGAGGTCATGGCAGAACATAGAGATAACTGTAATATCTTGGAAATCAAAGATCTTTGTGGTCGTTACACCACCGACGTCATAGGCAATACAGTTTTTGGCATTGACTCCGATTGTCTCAGGTATCCACAAGAAGAATTTCGCCAAATGGCTAACTCGGTGTTCACCAACAGGCGCCATCATCCCGTAGTGGAGCAATTTATACTAACCAATCCTGGCATAGCCAAGAGACTACACATGAAACTCTTCAGAGATGATATGACGAAATATTTTCTAGAATTGGTTCTACACATCATGGAACAACGTTTTGAAAATAACATTAAGAGAAAGGATTTCATGGATTTGTTGATAGAACTAAAAGCTCAGGACAAGGATGTGTTTAAGGCTGAGTGCAGGGCTATTGATTTGTCTCAGGGTCTGACCTTGGAACAAATCACTGCCCAATTATTTTCATTTTTAATTGCTGGCTTTGAAACCTCCTCCACCACCATGTCTTTTTGTCTATACGAATTGGCATGCCATCAAGATATTCAGCAACAATTAAGGCAGGAAATTGTGAATACCCTTAGAGAGAATCAAGGTGAATTGACATTTGAGGCCATACAGGCCATGGGCTATTTGGATCAAGTTATATCAGGTAATACACTTTGGAAAATAAATTTTGTCCTATGCTATTTAAAACAAGTAAAGGCGTGCTAAGTTCGGCCGGGCCGAATCTTATATACCCTCCACCATGGATCGCATTTGTCGAGTTCTTTTCCCGGCATCTCTTCTTAGGCAAAACAGGATATAAGAAAAGAGTTGCTCTGCTATTAAAACAACGCTGTATCGGACTATGGACCGATTCAGACCATAATAAACACGTATGGTGATGGTCATGAAAGAATCCGTCGTACAAAATTTCAGGCAAATCGGATAATAATTGCGACGTCTAGAGGCTCAAGAAGTCAAGATCCCAGATCGGTTTATATGGCAGCTATATCAGGTTATGAACCGACTTGTATTTTATTTGACATAGTGGTTGAAAGTACCAATAAAAAACGTCTTGCAAAATTTCAGCCAAATCGGATAGGAATTGCGCCCTCTAGAAGCTCAAGAAGTCAAGTCCCCAGATCTGTTTATATGACAGCTATATCAGGTTATGAACCGATTTGAACCATACTTGGCACAGTTGTTGGATATCATAACAAAATACTACGTGTCAAAATTCATTCAAATCGGATAGGAATTGCGCCCTCTAGAGGCTCAAGAAGTAAAAACCAAAGATCGGTTTATATGACAGCTATATAAGGTTATGCACCGATTTGAACCATACTTGGCACAGTTGTTGGATATCGTAACAAAACACGTCGTTCAAAATTTCATTCCAA
Organism: Stomoxys calcitrans; assembly: GCF_963082655.1. NCBI lineage: Eukaryota > Metazoa > Arthropoda > Insecta > Diptera > Muscidae > Stomoxys > Stomoxys calcitrans. The sequence continues at coordinate 34,001,893 of NC_081556.1, read as the reverse complement.
TCGGATAAGAATTGCGCACTCTAGAGGCTTAAGAAGTCAAGACCCCAGATCGGTTTATATGGCAGCTATATCAGGTTATGGACTGATTTGAACCATACTTGGCACAGTTGTTGGATATCATAACAAAACACGTCGTGCAAAATTTCATTCAAATCGGATAAGAATTGCGCACTCTAGAGGCTCAAGAAGTCAAGACCCAAGATCGGTTTATATGGCAGCTATATCAGGTTATGAACCGATTTGAACCATACTTGGCACAGTTGTTGGGTATCATAACAAAACACGTCGTGCAAAATTTCATTCCAATCGGATAAGAAATGCGCACTCTAGTGGCTCAAGAAGTCAAGACCCAAGATAGGTTTATATGGCAGCTATATCAGGTTATGAACCGATTTGAACCATACTTGGCACAGTTGTTGGATATCATAACGAAACACGTCGTGCAAAATTTCATTCCAATCGGATAAGAATTGCGCACTCTAGAGGCTCAAGAAGTCAAGACCCTAGATCGGTTTATATGGCAGCTATATCAAAACATGGACCGATATGGCCCATTTACAATACCAACCGACCTACACTAATAAGAAGTATTTGTGCAAAATTTCAAGCGGCTAGCTTTACTCCTTCGGAAGTTAGCGTGCTTTCGACAGACAGACGGACGGACGGACGGACGGACGGACGGACGGACGGACGGACAGACGGACGGACATGGCTAGATCGACATAAAATGTCGCGACGATGAAGAATATATATACTTTATGGGGTCTCAGACGAATATTTCGAGTAGTTACAAACAGAATGACGAAATTAGTATACCCCCCATCTTATGGTGGAGGGTATAATTATAACACCTTTTTTAGAAACCTTACGTCTGTATGCACCCATATCCTATATAACTAGATTGGCTCGCAAGGACTATCACATTCCCAACTCTTCGCATATTATCGAGAAGGGAACCATGGTTCTTATCCCCATTGATGCTATACATCGCGATTCACAGTATTTTCCCCATCCAAATGAATTCAATCCCGGCAATTTTGATGCAAGTGTCTGCAGTAAACGCCACAGCTGTGTTTTTATGCCTTTCGGCGAAGGACCCCGAAATTGCATTGGCCTGAGATTTGGTAAAATGCAAATGAAAGTTGGTTTGGCATCATTATTAAGTCGTTATCGTTTCGAATGCTGTCCTCAGACGGAAATTCCCTTGAAAATGCAAAATGGAGGCTTCATTTTGGCTTCAGAAAATGGTATCATGTTGAAGGTTGTCGATTTGAGTGATTAAATAACGTAATTTTTTCAATGTTTATAAAAGCAAATACAAATGTAAAAGAATGAAAAAAGTAAAAGCGTTCTAAGTTTGGCCGGGCCGAATCTTATATACCCTCCACCATTGATCACATTTGTCGAGTTCTATGCGCGGTATCTCTTTTTAGACAAACATAGAATATTGCATAAGAAGCGTTATGCTACTGGAGCTATATCAAGTTATAGTCCGATTCGGACCATAAATGAATGCTGAACATTGTAGAAGTCATTGTGTAATATTTCAGTCCATTCGGATAAGAATTGCGCCTTGTAGGGGCTTAAGAAGCAAAATCGGGAGATATGTTTATATGGGAGCTGTATCAAGCTATTGATCGATTCAGACTATATTAGAAACGTATATTAAAGGTCATGAGAGAAGCTATTGTACGAAATTTCTTCCAAATCGGATGAGAATTACGCCCTCTAGAGGTTCAAGAAGTCAAGATCCCAGATCGGTTTATATGGCAGCTATATCAGGTTCTATATCGATTTGAGCCATACTTAGCACAGTTATTGGAAGTCATAACAAAACACCTCATGCAAAATGTCAGCCAAATCGGATGAGAATTGCGCCCTCTAGAGGCTCAAGAAGTCAAGACCCAAGATCGGTTTATATGGCAGCTATACCAGATTATGAACCGATTTGAACCATACTTGACGCAGTTGTTGGATATCATAACAAAACACGTCGTGCAAAATTTCATTCCAATCGGATAAGAATTGCGCACTCTAGAGCCTCAAGAAGTCAAGACCCAAGATCGGTTTATATGGCAGCTATATCAGATTATGAACCGATTTAAATCGTACTAAGCACAGTTGTTGGATATCATAACGAAACACGTCGTGCAAAATTTCATTCCAATCGGATAAGAATTGCGCCCTCTAGAGGCTCAAGAAGTCAAGACCCAAGATCGGTTTACATGGCAGCTATATCAGATTATGAACCGATTTAAATCATACTAAGCACAGTTGTTGGATATCATAGCAAAACACGTCGTGTAAAATTTTATTCTAATCGGATAAGAATTGCACACTCTAGAGGCTCAAGAATTCAAGACCCAAGATCGATTTATATGGCAGCTATATCAGGTTATGGACCGATTTGAACCATACTTGGCACAGTTGTTGGATATCATAACAAAACACGTCGTGTGAAATTTCATTCCAAACGGATAAGAATTGCGCCCTCTAGAGGCTCAAGAAGTCAAAACCCAAGATCGGTTGATATGGCAGCTATATCAAAACATGGACCGATATGGCCCATTTACAATACCAACCGACCTACACTAGTAGAAAGAATTGGTGCAAAATTTTAAGCGGCTACCTTTACTCCTTCGGAAGTTAGCGTGCTTTCGACAGACAGACGGACGGACGGGCGGCGGGCGGACAGACGGACGGGCATGTCTAGATCGACATAAAATATCGCGACTATCAAGAATATATATACTTTATGGGGTCTCAGACGAATATTTCGAGTAGTTACAAGCAGAATGACGAAATTAGTATACCCCCCATCCTATGGTGGAGGGTATAAAATGTAAAAAATTATCCTCAAAGAAAAATATCTGTATCTTGGAATAGGTGCTACCTATTATGAAAAACCTTCAGACCGTAGCCTGTTGTCCGTCCCTCCTATAGGTCTGCGTGCCTTGGCATCTGTAGGCGAGAGTAATGCTTCAAGCGCACATCCAGTTGTCAGTCTAACGAATGAGGAAGAGACGGATAAACCAGAGGGATGGGCGTTCCCAGCCTTTATGTAAAGGTGGTGTTTCCGATTCAGATTCAGGCAGCGAGATCGCTTGTAACACTGTGGAACAGTGAAACGGTCAGAAGAACGATGAAAATCCTATGGGGAGATCCGCATATTGACAAGACGGGGTTAATACTGAAGGTTACGGGATCAGTATTGTTTATGGTAAGGACACATAGGACAACGAGCAAACTTATGCAAAATAGATTCACAATGTGAATGGCATATGGGGAACATGATGAGACGCTGGAGCATTTCCTATGCCATTGCCCGGCTTGCGCGGCTAACAACACCAGCCCTTAGGAGGGGATTTATTATCAGACTTGAAGGGACTTAAGGTCGCATTTCCCATGTCATTGGCCGGCTTTCGCGGCTAACATCACCAGCACTTAGGAGGGGATTTAATATCAAACTTGAAGCGACTTTAGGTCGTGGAATGAAGAACAATTAGGGATTTTGTTAGCAGCACGGATTTCCTTTCTAAGATTTTTTTTTTTTTTGGGTTATATTTTAGTATTTAGAGTGCACAACAAGCCGAATGATGGCTTAGGTGTTTGTCCATAGTGGCATAGGCTGGGTTAATATCCACACCCTCTTTTCAAGATAACCTAACCTATGGCTCAATTTGCCCAAAAGAAGCATCATGTCTTTGAAATTTAATTGATCAATTGGGTGTATCAGAAATCAGATAATATGTGGAACAAAATATTAGTCTTTTTGGTAGCTATATCGAAATATTGTCCGATCTGAGCATATACGACACGGATGTCGAAAAGCCTAACATAAGTCACTGTGTAAAATCTCAGCGAAATCGGATTATAAATGGGCCTTTTATGGGTCCAAGACCTTAATTCAGGAGATCGGTCTATATGGCAGCTATCTCCAAATCTGGAATGATCAAAGCCAAATTGAAAAAAGAAGTCGAAGGGCCTAAGACAACTCACTGTCTCAAATTTTTGCAAAATCGGATAATAAAAGTGGCTTCTATGGGTCTAAGATTCTAAATCGGTGGATCGGTCTATATGGCAGCTATCTCCAAATCTGAACCGATCAAAGCCAAATTGAAAAAAGAAGTCGAAGGGCCTAAGCCAACTCACTTTCCCACATTTCAGCAAAATCGGATAACAAATGTGGCTTTTATGGGTCTAAGACTCTAAATCGGTGGATCGGTCTATATGGCAGCTATATCCAAATCTGGACCGATCTGTGCCAAATTAATGAAGAATGTCGAAGGGTCTAACACAACTCACTGTCCCAAATTTCAGCAAAATCGGATAATAAATGTGGTTTTTATTGGCCTTAGACCCTAAATCGGGGGATCGGTCTATATGGCAGCTATATCCAAATCTGGACCGATCTGTGCCACATTGACGAAGGATGTCGAAGCGCCTAACACAATTCACTGTCCCAAATTTCAGCAAAATCGGATAATAAATGTGGCTTTTATTGGCCTAAGACCCTAAATCGGAGCATCGGTCTATATGGCAGCTATAACCAAATCTTGACCGATCTGTGCCACATTGACGAAGGATGTCGAAGGGTCTAAGACAACTCACTGTCCCAAATTTCAGCAAAATCGGTTAATAAATGTGAATTTTATGGGCCTAAGACCCTAAATCGGCGGATCGGTCTATATGGGGGCTATATCAAGATGTAGTTCGATATAGCCCATCTTCGAACTTAAACTGCTTATGGACAAAAACAGAATCTGTGCAAAATTTCAGCTCAATATCTCTATTTTTAAAGACTGTAGCGTGATTTCAACAGACAGACGGACGGACATGGCTAGATCATCTTAGATTTTTACGCTGATCAGGAATATATATACTTTATAAGGTCCAAAATGGATATTTCGATGTGTTGCAAACAGAATGACAAAATGAATATACCACCATCCTTCGGTGGTGAGTATTAATGCTCCTAAGACCCTAAATCGGTCTACAACTGTGCATAGTACGGTCCAAATCGCTCAAGAACCAGATATAGTTCCCCTATAAACCGATCTCCCGATTTGACTTCTTGAGCCCTACCAAGCCGCAGTTATTTAGCAGAATTCATGTTGGATGGTTCTCAAAATTCGGTCCGGCCGAACTTACCAGATTTTTACTTGTTTGTTGTTTTTACTTTAAGACCCGACATAGGGAGATCATCAATGTGGCAGGCGAACAGACCGACAAACAGACTCACAGAAGTCTTTAAAGCCTGCCATACGATTGAAGTTTATATCCAATGGTAATGGTTTTTTTACACTCGATATCGAACACCGTGCCGCAATACGACATCTGTTAAAGGAAAAATTTGTGCATGGCTTAATAACTCACAAATGTCGCCAGAATTAGAAGGCGATAACCACCGCTGAAAAATGATTTACTAATATTCTTGCCAATATTTGAATCCAGGCGTTCAGCGCTATAGGCGGCCATGATAACCTCTGTGCCATGTTGGTTTTCGTTGAACTGACCACTAGGCATTACATATATTTTCCGTTCAACGATCTGCTGTGAAAATGGCAAGCTTTTTGTTTAATTAAAGAATTTGTGCTTTCGCCATACATTTGCAACGTTAAAAGCTTATTCGTTTGCAAAATTCGATGAGGGAAATTCGATGAGTGGGGGTGAATATACATATGCATGTGTGTAACTGAATGTATGTAAGTGAATGTATGTAAGTGAATGTATGTAACTGAATGTATGTAAGTGAAGCATTTGCCAATTCGAACACTGGAATACATCAGTTAATGTGTTTATTGTAGAGATATCAAAGTTGAATGAATCTCGAACAAAACAAAAAAGCTACAAGAACAATGACATCACTCCAGTATACACAAATTTGCAAATGTTTGAAATATTTACACCATAGGATGGGGGTATAATAATATCGCCATTTCGTTTTTAACACTTCGAAATATCGCTCTGCGATCCCATGAATTATACAACTTTTTGATCGTCTTTACATTCTTATTCGATGTATCCTTGCGTTTGTCAAAATCAATATAGCGGTCAAACAAATTTAGATCTCCACTTAAAAACTTTGTCCGTAGATAGCTTATAAGCAAAAACTAAAAAATTATTTTAAGCCGAAAATGCTTTGTTTACAGCAAAAGATGATTTTTTACACGAAAAATGGAAGCTCTTGGTTATTTTATATCCAGCGTCACTCACTCATTGGGTAAAGCTTAGTGTGTGAGGATGTAAAGTGAAAATTTATCAAATTTTACTTTAGAAGATGATTAGGTTAGGTGGTATAGGTTGCCCACCAAAGACGAGTTCACTCGGAGGCCAGTTTGGCCCATTGTGGTCCCCTCGAGAGAGAAAGGGAAGAGAAAGAAGATGTGAGACCTCGAACAGAAGTTATATACGAATAAAAGAAAGACAAGAGGAATGGAGAACCCGAGCGGGGGGTTAAGAAACGCCCGCCCCACTCAAGCACGGAAGTATATACGCCGGAGCTTATGGAACCCCCTGTCAGAACCCTCCCGATCCTTCAACAAATCTCAGGAGACATACCAGAGGTACGTTCGCAAGTTCGCCCAAATCACAGAAGAAAAAGCTCCCCAGAAAGGAGAGCCTGCATCTCTGCAAACCCGGACAAGAACACAGCAAGTGATCAATAATCTCCTCCTCATCCTCATCGAGGCAACTCCTACAGAAGTCATTGTGCGGCATTCCCATGCGGCCTATGGCCCAAAAGCCGGTTATGACCCCTTTCAAGGTACTCATCGACCTCTTAACGAACTCCAGCAACTCCCTCGTCCTCCTCTGGTCGATGACCGGTCATAGCGCCTTTGCAGTCCGGCAACCATAACCGAGTCCCACCACCGATGCCGCCCTGGCCATCTCCTCTACTGTGTTCAGTAGCTCGACAAATGGCACGTGGGCAAGTCCGATGACTGGTACGGCACGGTGCAGACAAACCCCTCCTGGCGCACTCGTACGCCCTCTCATTTCCTGGGATCCCTTCATGCCCAGGAACCCATGTCAGCGTCACATCGTGGGCGCGGAGCCTATCGAGGGACTCCAAACAATTCGCCACGCATCTCGACCTCACAATCCTCGGCCTCACCATTATCGGCCTCCCCATTATCGGCCTCACCATTATCGGCCTCACCATTATCGGCCTCACCATTATCGGCCTCACCATTATCGGCCTCACCATCCCCGACCTCACCATCCTCGACCCTACGGCCTTGAGCGCCGCCATACTGTCCACATAAATTCTAAGTTTCGAGGGGGGTAAGTCCCTTACCAGAATTTCTCTTGCGGCCTTTGAAAGGGCATAGACCTCAGCCTGAAAGACCATACACTCGCAGTCTTAAAGACATACTCGCAGTCTTAAAGACATATTGATATTGAGTGCATCAGAGTACACCCCAATCCAGTCCCTGACTCCATTTTGGAGCCGCCATCTGTGTAGATGGAGGTCTCATCCTACTCAAGTACAGCATTCGCCCTCCATTCGTCCCTCTAAAGAAATCGAATAGCGAAATCCCTCACTTCGAAGGCCACCGTAGCGCAGAGGTTGGCATGTCCGTATATGACACTGAACGCCTGGGTTCGAATCCTGGCGAGACCATTAGAAATCATTTTCAGCGGCGGCTTTCCCCTCCTAATTCTGGCAACATTTGTGAGGTACTATGCCATCTAAAACTTCTCTCCAAAAAAGTGTCGCACTGCGGAACCCCGTTCGGACTCATCTATAAAAAGGAGGCCTTTTATCATTGAGCTTAAACTTGAATCGGTGTGCACTCATTGATAGATGAGGAGTTTGTCTCTGTTCCTTAGTGGAATGGTCATGGGCAAAATTTGCATTTTTTTTTTGCATTTGCATTTAAACGCTCTCACTCCAGTCGGCACTGATGCCAGGTAATCGGAGATCCTCCTCAGTCTACCCTCCGCAGCCATAACACCCAAAATCTAACTGTGGCCGCCACTAACCTCCTTTAGCATGCCGAGCAGCCTCAGCCTAAGCACGACCCTGGCGGTATAGTTCAGAATATAGGCCTCAATGGGCTTCATATCCAGCATCGCCTCCAGGCCTGCCTGCGCTGCGCCTTTTTTTGCATTTGCATTTGAATGCTCTCCAGTCGGCACTGATGCCAGGTAATCGGAGATCCTCCTCAGTCTACCCTCCGCATCCATTACACCCAAAATCGAACTATGGCCGCTATTAACCTCCTTTAGCATGCCGAGCACCCTCAGCCGACCGAGCGCGACCCTGGCGGTGTAGTTCAGAATATAGGCTTTAATGGGCTACATATCCAGCATCGCCTCCGACCTTCTCGAACTCCCTCGCACGCGTCCTCTTGCCTATGGCATTCCACTATACAAGTGCTTCCAAGTCTCACAATGGCCGTATGTATCGAATAAATCATTTTGGTAGTTACCCTCACTTCCTATCGAATATTTTCCTGCTGGAGTAAAAAGCGCATAGTGCCCTACGGCCTCTTTCTTTGGTGTTCCTCTTCCAGGTCAGTCTTGAATCGAAGACTTTGCCTAGGTACTTCGCCTCCTTCCACATCCGCAGGGTGACCCCGTCCAAGGACGGGAGTCTAAGCTCCGGTATCTTATATCTACGCGTGAAGATCACCAGCTCCAATTTCCCTGGGTTGGTCCTCAACCAATTTCTGGCAGCCCATCGCGTCAACCTTCTCAGTGACCCTTCCACGATCTCGCTGGTCGTCGACAGAAACCTGGCGCTTACCAGCAGCTCGACGTCGTCCGCATAAGCGATAATCCTCGTGCCGCCCCCAACGAGACCCATCAGGATTTCATTTATCACGAAGTTCCGTAGAATTGGCGAGATCACCCCTCTTTGGGGCGTTTCTCTGGTCACCCACTTTCTGACCACACTATCGCCCAGGTTCACATTAATAATCTTGCCATAAAGCATATAATTGGTCCACTGGGAGATTAAGGGGTGAATCCCCTTGCGGTCCAGTGCGGCGACTATAGCCCCTAACTCCACATTAGTGAAGGCCCCCTCAATATCCCAGAAGGGTGCCAAAGTGTACTCCTTCTGTCGGGGAGACGTCTCGACCTTCTGTACCACCTCGTGAAGGGCGGTCTCCACCGATCTGCCTTTGAGGTATGCGGGTTGTGCCTCACTGAAGTTTTCCGGGAAAAATGATTTACAACACCACAAACACAATACACCACACCAAACGGCGCCAGGCTGGAGTCAATAAGAATTTCTACAGCTCACAGATTGTTTGACCATATTTTGCGCCCTAAAAAAATACCCATGCTTTGTATTCCCCACAAATTCTTGCAATTATATCGTAAACAAAGTGTCTAGGTTAGGTTAGGTTTAAGTGGCAGTCTGCTTCAGACACACTTAGACGTTTTCGTCCATTGTGATACCACAGGAACAGAAGAAGGAAGATGCCTTCTAGTTCCTACCGTTGAAACATCCATGTTGCTTTAAAAAGCCCAACATCTTGCGAATGTTCACATCCGAAATGAGAACCTAGAATGGAACTCCGTCTAACTGCTAGTGCGAAACACTCGCACAGATGATGTTCTTTAGTCTCTTCTTCTTCGATGTCCCTACAGCTTTTGCAAAAGTCGTTGCTGGCAACCTTCAGTCTATCAGCATGTCTTATGATTAGACAGTGATTTGTAATGACGTCTGTTCTAGCCAATGACAGCAAAGTAGTAGACCTTTTCAAGTTTAAATGAGGCCACGTAGTTTTGGAATGTGACCACCTATCATTCATGGAGGCCACCGTAGCGCAGAGGTTAGAATGTCCGCCTATGACGCTGAACGCATGGGTTAGAATCAAGGCGAGACCATCAGAAAAAAAATTTCAGCGTTGGTTTTCCCCTCCTAATGCTGGCAACATTTATGAGGTACTGTGCCATATAAAACTTCTCTCTAAAGAGGTGTCGCACTGCGGCACGCCGTTTGCACTCGGCTATAAAAAGGAGGCCCCTTATCAATGAGCTTAAGTTTGAACCGGACTGATATAAATTTGAAACGGATTGATATGTGAGAAGTTTGCCCCTGTTCCTTAGTGGAATGTTCATCGGCAAAATTTGCAATTTTTACCTATCATTTGTTGCCCTTCGGGCCTGGTCCTGAAAACATAGCTTACATGTCGCTTAAGGCGTAACCACATACTCTATCCCTGGAATGTGTAGGGTAGTTCCTAGTCTCGCAAGCTCATCCGCTTTACAATTCCCTGGGATATCTCTGTGGCCCGGTACCCAGAACAGGTGAATTTTGAACTGTTCAGTCATCTCGTTGAGAGATCTGCGACAGTCGAGGGCAGTTTTTGTGTTCAGAAATGCGTTCCCCAGGGATTTAGTGGCTGTCTGAGAAGATATTTCTACATTTCGTCGTAATGACATTATATCTTAGCCATTCCACCACTTCCTTAAAGGCAAAAATCTCCACTTGATACACACCGCAGTGGTCGGGTAACCTCTTCGATATGACCAGTTCTAGATCTTGAGAGTACACCCCAAAGCCCACCTGGTCGTTTAGTTTAGAACCATCCATATAGAAATCTATGTAACTTCTTTTACCAGGGATATTGTAGTTCCAATCGGTTCTATCAGGCATAGTGGTACAGTATTTATTATCAACAAGTAAAAGCGTGCTAAGTTCGGCCGGGCCGAATCTTATATACCCTCCACCATGGATCGCATTTGTCGAGTTCTTTTCCCGGCATCTCTTCTTAGGCAAAAAAGGATATAAAAAAAGAGTTGCTCTGCTATTAAAACGATATCAATATATGGTCCGGTTCGGAATACAATTAAATTATATGTTGGAGACCTGTGTAAAATTTCAGCCAATTCGTATAAGAATTGCGCCCATTGGGGCTCACGAAGTAAAATAGAGAGAACGATTTATATGGGATCTGTATCGGGCTATAGACCGATTCAGACCATAATAAACACGTTTGTTGATGGTCATGAGAGGATCCATCGTACAAAATTTCAGGCATATCGGATAATAATTGCGACCTCTAGGGGTCAAGAAGTCAAGATCCCAGATCGGTTTATATGGCAGCTATATCAGGTTATGAACCGATTTGAACCTTATTTGACACAGTTGTTGAAAGTAAAAATAAAATACGTCATGCAAAATTTCAGCCAAATCGGATAGGAATTGCGCCCTCTAGAAGCTCAAGAAATCAAACAGCTATATCAGGTTATGAACCGATTTGAACCATACTTGGCACAGTTGTTGGGTATCATAACAATACACGTCGTACGAAATTCCATTCCAATCGGATATGAATTGCGCCCTCTAGAGGGTCAAGAAGTCAAGACCCCAGATCGGTTTATATGGTAGCTATATCAGGTTATGAACCGATTTAAACCATACTTGGCACTGTTGTTGGATATAATAAGAAAACACGTCGTGCAAAATTTCATTTCAATCGGATAAGAATTGCGCACTCTAGAGGCTCAAGAAATCAAGACCCAAGATCGGTTTATATGGCAGCTATATCAGGTTATAGACCGATTTGAACCATATTTGGCACAGTTGTTGGATATCATAATAAAACACGTCGTGCAAAATTTCATTCTGATCGGATAAGAATTGCGCACGCTAGAGGCTCAAGAAGTCAAGACCCAAGATCGGTTTATATGGCAGCTATATCAGGTTATAGACCGATTTGAACCATACTTGGCACAGTTATTGGATATCATAGCAAAACACGTCATGCAAAATTTCATTCCAATCGGATAAGAATTGCGCACTCTAGAGGCTCAAGAAGTCAAGACCCAAGATCGGTTTATATGGCAGCTATATCAAAACATGGACCGATATGGCCCATTTGCAATACCAACCGACCTACACTAATAAGAAGTATTTGTGCAAAATTTCAAGCGGCTAGCTTTACTCCTTCGGAAGTTAGCGTGCTTTCGACAGACAGACGGACGGACGGACGGACGGACGGACGGACGGACGGACGGACGGACGGACGGACGGACAGACGGACGGACATGGCTAGATCGACATAAAATTTCACGACGATCAAGAATATATATACTTTATGGGGTCTCAGACGAATATTTCGAGTAGTTACAAACAGAATGACGAAATTAGTATACCCCCCATCTTATGGTGGAGGGTATAAAAAGCGGCTCAGATAGGGTGTAATCCACACTGCCTGGAACATTGGATATTGTGTCAAGGATAACACAGTGTCCGTGGCCGCCACATAACCATTGAGAAAGTCCTCTTAACCTCACGGCAGTGGTCGCTGCAATTTGGGTAGCCACAATGTCCAGAGGCATATGATGAAGCATTGGTTTCCGTGCCTCAGATGTTGTCGTCCTCAGTGCGGCTGTGATGCACAAACAAGCCATCCTTTGGATATGTTTAAGTATTGAGCAGTAGATGGAATTTTGAAGCACCGTCCACCAGACCACAACATCATATAGCGTAAAAGGTCTGACAACTGCATTGGCAAAAGTTGCAGCAACCCCCAACTTTTGCCAATGGCTCTCTTGCAGTTGTATAGGGCAAGAGTGGCCTTTCTTGGCCTTTGCAAAAACAAGCCATCCTATGGACCCGGTTAAGTATTGAGCAGAAGATGGACTTTTGAAGCGCCGTCCACCAGACCACAACACCATATAGCGTAAAAGGTCCGACAACTGCATTGGCAAAAGTTGCAGCAACCCCCAACTTTTGCCAATGGCTCTCTTGCAGTTGTATAGGGCAAGAGTGGCCATTCTTGCACTTTGCACAAACAAGCCATCCTATGGACCCGGTTAAGTATTGAGCAGAAGATGGACTTTTGAAGCGCCGTCCACCAGACCACAACACCATATAGCGTAAAAGGTCCGACAACTGCATTGGCAAAAGTTGCAGCAACCCCCAACTTTTGCCAATGGCTCTCTTGCAGTTGTATAGGGCAAGAGTAGCCTTTCTTGCCCTTTGCACAAACAAGCCATCCTTTGGATCCGGTTAAGTATTGAGCAGTAGATGGACTTTTGAAGCGCCGTCCACCAGACCACAACACCATATAGCGTAAAAGGTCCGACAACTGCATTGGCAAAAGTTGCAGCAACCCCCAACTTGTGCCAATGGCTCTCTTGCAGGTGTAAAGGGCAAGAGTGGCCTTTCATGCCCTTTCCAAAATGGTGTCTAACTAATGAATTATTTTTTTGCGTGCATTGACACTATGCCGGAAACTTATTGAGTTCAGCTCAAGCCATGCCCCTAAACCCGAGTAAGCAAGTACTGCAAATGTTGTTATACTGGTTATAGTTTATATTTGTTCAAAGAGTGCTTATAAATATTAAAATCCACTCTCCAAATCGACTACCTTTAGTTGTATGCCATGCTTTGCGGCCAAAAAGAAGGAACCCTTGTCAATTTGTATAGGTTTTTCGGTCAAAGGGCAGCATTCAAAACGAAACCGCCTTAGCAAAGACACCAACCCAATTTTGGTTTGCATTTTGCCAAATCTTAAACCAATGCAATTTCGGGGACCATCACCAAAAGGCATAAAAGTACAGCTATGGCGTTGGCTGCAGACACTGGGCTCAAAATTGTCAGGGTTGAAGACATTTGGCTGGGGAAAATATTCGGGATCGCGATGTATGGCATCGGTGGGGATTATAACCATGGTGCCCTTCTCAATGACATGCGAGGAGTTGGCAATGCGATAATCATTTTTTGTTACTCTAGCCAAGTAGGATAAAGGAGCATAGAGACGCAAGGTTTCTGAAAATGAAACGCCATAGGGAAAGCAAATAAATAAGAGTAAGTCAACTTTTTGTTCAGATTCTTACCCGATATTACTTGATCCAAATAGCCCATGGCCTGTATAGCCTCAAATGACAATTCACCTTGATTCTCTTTAAGGGCGTTCACAACTTCTTCCCTTAATTTGTCCTGCAAATCTTGATGACATGCCAATTCGTATAGACAAAAGGCCATGGTGGTGGAGGATGATTCAAAGCCTGCTATTAAAAATGAAAATAATTGGGCAGTGATTTGTTCCAAAGTCAAACCATGAGACAAATCAATTCCTCGGCCTTCAGCCTTAAGCAATTCCTCATCCTGGGCCTTTAGCTCCAACAGCAAATCCATAAAATCTTTTCTTTTCTCATTATTTTCTAAACGCTGCTGCATGATATGCTGAACCAAATTCAGAAAATATTTTGTCATATCATCTTTGAAGAGTTTCATATGAAATTTCTTGGCTATAGCAGGATTGGTGAGTATGAATTGTTCCACTACTGCATGATGACGTTTATCGGTCAGCACAGAGTTACCCATCTTGCGAAATTCCTCTTGGGGGTTTTTAAGGCAATTGGAGTCTATGCCAAAAACGGCATTGCCTATGACATCGGTGGTAAAACGTCCACAGAGATCTTTAAGCTCCAACACCCCAGTAGGGCCTCTATTTTCTGCCATGGTCTTGGCAAAGCGTTCACCCACTTTAACCACCGTGGGAAACATGTATTTCATTTTAGATGCAGTAAATGTAGGAGTCAATTTATGACGCATGCAACGCCATTCTTCGCCCTCCAATGCTATCATGTGGGCCGACAAAGGGTCTTCTGCGGCATTATTGTAAACTCCACGATCCGGGAAGTTGGCAAAATCCTTTATCAGAATTAGTTTGATTAGATCCAAGTCCACCATCAACGCTGCTCTCTTCATGAACACATAGATGCCACCAAAGGCCTGGCCTTTGCTTTTAAAATGATTATACAATTGTTGATTGACATCTCGAAAATGATAGCTACTGCCCAGTCCCTGATAGTTTCCCACCAGCGGCAATGGTGTTAACTGGCATACACCTCTTCTCTGCCAATATGTGTGAAAGCTTATTAGATATAGAATCAGCACAATTACAACCATCAGTCCCAAAATGACGAATAATGGAAACATGGTTCAAGCGTTTCCACAAACTTTACTCTAGCATGAGCAATGGATGACTGAAGTCTCTATGGGTTGGGAAAAAGCTACAATTAATTTATTTTTATTTTCAAAGAGAATAAAAGTTGGCCGCCAAAAAATTAATTGCAAGTTGCCTCTAATTATGGCTATGTTCATAGTTTGAGAGCGAAAGAGAAATAGATATTTAGTTTTGAAACTCTTGTAAAAGTTGGAATTTGGTAAAAAACCAATAATTCCGTCTCACCTGGACTTATTAATCTGCCAATATAAAGTGCTTTTATTCCCCGAACCATTGCAAGGGTGTTATGTTTAAAAAAAAGCGCAATTTTTTTTGAAAATTTATTTTTTTCTTCAGAGATCTTTAAGAGCTTTATTAAATTACAGATATGTCGTAATCTACTTGTTAATACCTTTCATTTGACACCCATTTTGGCTATGTTAACAGCGTCAAAAATTCTCAAGACACCGTAGGTCCTTCCCGGGTCCAATTTTTGGAGATGTTTTTGCATACTCGTAATCTACTCCTTTATACCTTTCATTTGATGCCCATATTGCCTAGGATTGGGGGGTTAAAAATACCCAAGACCCCATAGATCCTTCCCGGGTCCAATTGTTGGACATATTCAGAAGATATTTGACAATAACCTTCATGGATTTTCTTATTGTCTAGGTCGGACCACTTTCCGGCTGTCTGTTGAAATCACGCTACAGTCTTTTTAACAGATATTGAGCTGAAACATTGCACAGATTCTTTTTTGTTCATAAGCAGGTTAAGTTCGAAGATGGGCTTTATCGGACTATATCTTGATATAGCCCCCGATTTAGGGTCTTAGCGCCATAATAAGCCACATTTATTATCCAATTTTGCTGAAATTTGGGACAGTGAGTTGTGTTAGGCCCCTCGACATCCTTCGTCAATATGGCCCAGATCGGTCCAGATTTGGATATAGCTGTCATATAGACCGATCTTCCGATTTAGCGTCTTAGGCCAATAAAAGCCACATTTTTTATCCGATTTTGCTGAAATTAGGGACAGTGAGATGTGTTAGACCCTTCGATATTCTTCGTTAATTTGGCCGAGATCGGTCCAGATTTGGATATAGCTGCCATATAGACCGATACGGCGACTTAGGGTCTTAGGCCATAAAAGCCACATTTATTATCCGATTTTGATGAAATTTGGGACAGTGAGTTGTGTTAGGAGGCCCTTCGACAACCTTCGTCAATTTGGCTCTGATCGGTCCAGATTTGGATATAGCTGCCATATAGACCGATACCGACCGAGTTTTGAATCGGCAGCCAGAAATTCTCAGTTTCACGATCTCTACCCATATCTTGATTATAATATGATCCCAACACTGACAGAGAATCTTTCTGCTCGTGCTACCAGCTTGATCATTAAAGCCAGAGGTGGATTGCTTGATCTGAATTCCAGGGCATTTCGAAGTAACACTACTGGCATATGTTCTATCTGTAACACAGATGAACCTGAAAATACTTTACATTTTATTGGAAAATGTCCTATTTTGAAAGAATTTAGGAAACTTTATTTTAACAAAATAAGTCTCGAAGAAAATGAAACATTAAACATACTAAATGGCACGAATCTTACCTCTCTGTACTCTTATTTAGAAAGCTGTATCAAATATAGAAAATTAATAATAAACTGTTTTGATGTTTGAAAATTATATAAATGATTAAATATTTTAACATGGCAAGCAGCATATGTGCTAAGCCATATATAGATTGTATGCTTAAGAATCAATATTATATACATGCATGTATTATTTTGTATTTCTTAATCAATCTATTAATAAATAATAAATAAAAATAATAGACCGATACTCCGATTTAGGGTCCTGAGCCCATGAAAGGCGCATTTATTGACCGATTTTGATGAAATTTGGGACAGTGAGTTATGTTAGGCCCCTCGACATCCTTCGTCGATATGGCCCAGATCGGTCCAGATTTGGATATAGCTGCCATATAGACCGATCTTCCGATTTAAGGTCTTAGGTCAATAAAAGCCACATTTATTATCGGATTTTGCTGAAATTTGGGACAGTGAGTTGTGTTAGGCCCTCCGACATTATTCTTCAATTTGGATCAGATCGGTCCAGATTTTGATACAGCTGCCATATATACCGATACTCCGTTTTGGGGTCTTGGGCCCATAAAAGGCGCATTTATTGTCCGATTTTGCCAAAATTGGGGACAGTGAGTTGTGTTATGTCTTTCAATATATTTCTGCTGTTTGGCCCAGATCTGTCGAAATTTGGATATAGCTGCTATATTGACCGATACTCCGATTTAGAGTCTTAGGAAAATAAAAGCCACATTTATTATCCGATTATGCTGAAATTTGGGACAGTGGGTTGTGTTAGGCCCTTCGACAACCTTCGTCAATTTGGCTCTGATCGGTTCAGATTTGGACATAGCTGCCATATAGACCGATCTCTCGGTTTTAGGTTTTGAGCCCATAAAAGGAGCATTTATTGTCCGATTGCGCCAAAATTTGGGACAGTGAGTTGTGTTAGGCTCTTTAACAACATTCTGCAACTTGACCCAAATCGGTCCAGATTTGGATATAGCTGCCATATAGACCGATCTCTCGATTTAAGATTTTGGGGCTATAAAAAGCGCATTTACAGTGAGACAGTGACATGCGTTGGGCCCTTCGATATTCTTCTTCAACTTGGATCAGATCCGTCCAGATTTTGATATAGCTGCCATATAGACCGATCTCTAGATTTAAGCTTTTGGAGCTATAAAAGGCGCATTTATTGTCCGATTTCGCTGAAATTTGGAACAGTGAGTTGTGTTAGGCTCTTCGACATTCTTCTTTAATTTTTCTTAGATCGGATCGGTGGATATATCTGCCATATAGACCGATATCTCGTTTTAAAGTCTTGGCCCCATAAAAGGCGCATTTGTAGTCCGATTTCACAGAAATTTGACACAGTGACTTATGTTAGGCTTTTCGACATCCGTTTCGTATATCGTGCAGATCGGTTTATTTTTATATATAGCTACTAAAAAGACCAATATTTTGATATACACAACTGAACAATGCCTTGAACTTTTTAGTATTTGATCCAAGTTGGAACATATTTCGATATTGCTGCTATGGGGTATAAGGTATACATTTTTCATTGGATTTTGACGAAATGTGGTTTACGTATATAAAGTCGAGGTGGTGGGTATCCAAAGTTCGGCCCGGCTTAACCCAACGCTTTTTTGCTCGTTTTTTTGTTATTATTTTGTTCGCGTTATTGGCAAAGATTTTTAATTCCATTTGGTATTAATTCAATACCAGATAAAATCTGGTATTTAAACCAAAAACAGATAGGTATTAAAAACAATACCAGTTAGGTTATAAATATAGTACCAAACGGTGCTAATCATTTTATGGTTCATCCATACAATCCGTTATTGTTTTTGCTTTACTATCAATACCGTATGGTACTGAAATGAGCACGTTTGGCATCAACTTTTCTCTGGATGCGAAGCCTACCACGTCGACTCAGTCTGAATGAAGATCGTGGATGAACGCCTAAACCTGTCGAAAGGACGGCGAAAATCATATCCTCGTGAAAAGAAGCGGCTATTACTGAAAGGAAGTAAGAAGGAAGTTAGTATAACTTCCGGTATCATAATGGGACACATACGGGTACGAGCTCACAGTCTGAGAAAAGTTGACAAAAAACGTGCTCATTTCAGTACCGAACGGTAAGGATAGTAAAGCAATACCGTATGGTAACAAAGTAATGCCGCATGGTATAGATGAAATAAAAAATGGTTTGTACCAGATTTAATACGCAATTGGTATTGGTTTCAATACCATTCAGTTACAATCTGTTTAACACAGCATCGATTACCACACAAGGTAGGTTATCATGTTTTTAGTAGACATAACCTCCGTAGAGTTTGTACTATTTCCATTTTCACCGCTGTCGAGTATTTGAACACATTTTTACGCGAACAAGTCGTATTAAAACATTTTATTAAAATAAAACAAATATTTGGTAATGGCGCTCATATTTTAAGTTCAACGCTAAGCAACACTGTTGCTGTGGTGACATGAATATAAGTTTGACGCTTTCATTTCTTAATAGCCCATTTCGTCTGGTATTAAATTGATACCAAAGGGTATTAAAAATATTTACCAATAACGCGAATAAAATTATACCACTAAAGTACCGTCCTTTTTCTATCAGTGCTTAGGTGTATGTCCATAGTAGCATGGGGCGGATTAATATGCACACCCTCTTTCAACCTAACCTAACCCACATGCACCTGCCTTATAGACCCAAATGCCTGTTAAGGACCTTAAGCCCGTAACAGGCGCATTGATTATACGATTTCGATGAATTTAGTAACAAAAAGTTGTTTAAGGCCTTCCGATATCCCACTCAAATATGGTTTTGATCAGTCTATATTCAGATATATAGCTGCCATAAGAACCGATCTGCCGATTAAGAGCCCAAAAAAGCTGCATATATAACCCGATTTTGTAGAAGCTTGAAATAGTGAGTTGTTTAATGCCTGTCAACATCCGAGTTGGATATGGCTCTGATCGGACAATTTTTAGTTATATCTGCCATATAGACCGATCTGCCGATTAAGGGTCTTCAGCCCATAAAAGCAGCATCTATCACCCCATTTCGCTGGAATTTGACTTTGGAATGTATTAAGCCTCCCCGTCATCCAACCAACAATGGCCGCTGTAGCGCAGAGGTAAGCATGTCCACCCATGACGCTGAACGCCTGGGTTCGAATGCTGGCGACATATCTTACAAATGTAAGAAACCGTACTATGTAAAAACCTCCTTGCCGATTTTTATACAGATCAGAGTTTATTTTTATGAAACTCCTATGATTTCTTAAAATGTGAATTTCCCACCAAATGTTGTTTAAGTTAGATTAGGTTGAAAAGAGTGGTTAGTAAAAATACTTCAGGTGATGGGTGTCCAACTTTCGACCCGGCCGAACATTTTTTCAGTTGTTTTTTCTTGTAAGTTGGTTTCATTTTGATGTCGTTTTTGTTGTGTTATGTCGTACTAAGTTGTATCTCTATCTGTTGTTCTCTGTCTTCTTTTCCCTTATTATACCCTCCACCATAGGATGGGGGGTATACTAATTTCGTCCTTCTGTTTGTAACTACTCGAAATATTCGTCTGAGACCCCCTAAAGTATATATATTCTTGATCGTCGCGACATTTTATGTCGATCTAGCCATGTCCGTCCGTCCGTCTGTCCGTCTGTCCGTCTGTCCGTCCGTCCGTCCGTCTGTCTGTCCGTCCGTCCGTCTGTCTCTCGAAAGCACGCTAACTTCCGAAGGAAGTTTGAAATTTTGCACAAATACTTCTTATTAGTGTAGGCCAGTTGGGATTGTAAATGGGCCATATCGGTCCATGTTTTGATATAACTGCCATATAAACCAATCTTGGATTTTGACTTCTTGAGCCTCTAGAGTGCGCAATTCTTATCCGATTGGAATGGAATTTCGCACAACGTGTTTTGTTATGATATCCAACAACTGTGTCAAGTATGGTTCAAATTGGTCCATAACCTGATATAGCTGCCATATAAACCGATATTGGGTCTTGACTTCTTGAGCCTCTAGAGTGCGCAATTCTTATCCGATTTGAATGAAATTTTGCACATAGTGTTTTGTTATGATACCCGACATCTGTGCCAAGTATGGTTTGAATCGTTTCATAACCTGATATAGCTGCCATATAAACCGATCTTGGGTCTTGACTTCTTGAGCCTCTAGTGTGCGCAATTCTTATCCGATTGGAATGAAATTTAGCACGACGTGTTTTGTTATGATATCCAACAACTGTGCCAAGTATGGTTCAAATCGGTTTATAACCTGATATAGCTGCCATATAAACCGATCTTGGGTCTTGACTTCTTGAGCCTCTAGAGTGCGCAATTCTTATCCGATTGGAATGAAATTTTGCACGACGTGTTTTGCTATGATATCCAACAACTGTGTCAAGTATGGTTGAAATCGGTCCATAACCTGATATAGCTGCCATATAAACCGATCTTGGGTCTAGACTTCTTGAGGCTCTAGAGTGCGCAATTCTTATCCGATTGGAATGAAATTTTGCACGACATGTTTTGTCATGATATCCAACAACTCTGTCAAGTATGGTCCAAATCGGTCTATAGCCTGATATAGCTGTCATATAAACCGATCTTGGGTCTTGACTTCTTGAGCCTCTAGAGGGCGCGATTCTTATCCGATTTGACTGAAATTTTGCACGACATGTTCTGTCATGATATCCAACTACTCTGCCAAGTATGGTTTAAATCGGTCTATAGCCTGATATAGCTGACATATAAACCGATCTTGGGTCTTGACTTCTTGAGCCTCTAGAGGGCGAAATTCTTATCCGATTTGCCTCCTATGACCATCAGCATACGTGTTTAATATGGTCTGAATCGGTGTATAGCCCTATACAGCTCCCATATAAATTGATCTCTCTATTTTACTTTTTGAGCTCACAAAGAGCGCAATTCTTATTCGAATTGGCTGACATTTTACACAGGTCTCCAACATATAATTTAATTGTGGTCCAAACCGGACCATATCTTGATATCGCTCTAATAGCAGAGCAAATCTTTTCTTATATCCCTTTTTTTGCCTAAGAAGAGATGCCGGGAGAAGAACTCGACAAATGCGATCCATGGTGGAGGGTATATAAGATTCGACCCGGCCGAACTTAGCACTCTCTTACTTGTTTTTATCTGCTAGGGAGCACACAATGTACCTGAGGTCTCCGAGTGAAGCTGCCTCATAACCAAACCTAACCATATTGCTCCTCAATTCCTAAAAAAGGCTATCCTCT
Source organism: Stomoxys calcitrans (assembly GCF_963082655.1). Taxonomy (NCBI): domain Eukaryota; kingdom Metazoa; phylum Arthropoda; class Insecta; order Diptera; family Muscidae; genus Stomoxys; species Stomoxys calcitrans. The sequence goes on along the minus strand of NC_081556.1, from coordinate 33,980,104 downwards.
CTGACTTTAATGCTGTGTAGTTAAAAATAAAGTCCGCTATAACCATATATCCATACTCTTTCCAAAATATTTCTCTTTAAGTGCAGTCAACCATCATTCCCGTTTTGTACTCCACTAAAAAAACTTTAGTCATCATTCACCCTTGGAAGAGGCCAGTCGTGCAGTCATATTTCGGCAACAATGATTTCATTGTTTGTTGTTCTGGTGCTGGTGGTGCCAGTTTTACTGGTTCTATACCAGATTAGCTTTTTTACCTATTGGAAGCGAAGAGGCATTTGCCAAGAAACACCATTGCCATTGGTGGGGAATTTTAGTGGCATTGGTAAAAGCAAACATTTTCGGGATATCAACCATAGATTATACAACTACTTCAAGAGCCAAGGAGTTGCCATCGGAGGAGTCTACATATTCATGAAGAGAGCAGCAATGATCTTGGATTTGGATCTAATCAAGCAGATACTCGTAAAGGATTTTGCTAATTTCCCCGATCGTGGTATGTTCAATAATCCCGAAGCCGATCCCTTGTCGGCCCACTTGGTAACGCTGGAGGGCGAGGAATGACGCTCAATGCGTCACAAATTAACTCCTGCATTTACATCGGCCAAAATGAAATACATGTTTCCCACAGTAGTTCAGGTGGGCCAACGTTTCGCTGAGGTAATGGCGGCAAATCTAGGCGAATCTGGTGTTGTGGAACTCAAGGATCTTTGTGCCCGTTTCACCACCGATGTCATAGGCAATGGGGTATTTGGCATTGCATCCAATTGCCTTCAGAATCCCCAGGAGGTGTTTCGAAAAATGGGTAAATCTGTTTTTACCGATAAACGCCATAATGCTGCAGTGGAGCAATTCATAGTCACCAATCCTCGCATAGCGAGAAAATTAAATTTTAAGCTCTTCAAAGATGATTTGACCAAATATTTTCTGGATATGGTTCGTCAGACCATGGATTATCGTTTGAAAAATAACATAAAACGCAAAGATTTTATGGACTTATTAATGGAGCTTAAGGCTGAGAATGAGGAATTGGCCAAAGCGGGCAAGGGCATCGATTTGTCTCATGGCTTGACTTTGGAGCAAATAACGGCACAGGTGTTTTCATTTTTAATTGCTGGCTTTGAAACCTCCTCGTCCACCATGTCCTTTTGTCTATACGAATTGGCAAGACATCCAGATATTCAGGATAAACTGAGGGAAGAAATTCTGCAAACCCTTCGAGACAATGAAGAAGAAGGAATGACCTATGAGAGTATACACAACATGGCATATTTAGAGCAAGTTATATCAGGTATGATAAAGTTTATACCAATTCCAATTCATTTTGACTTGAGGACTACTTTCAGAAACCTTACGCCTCTATGCCACTCTGTCCTACTTTGCACGGGTATCTCTAAATGAATATCCCATACCCAACAGCTCGCATGTGATTGAGAGAGACACCATGGTTATTATCCCCATAGATGCTATACATCGCGATCCAGAATATTTTCCCAATCCAAATGTGTTCAATCCGGATAATTTCGAACCAAGTGCATGCAGTAAACGCCATCCTTGTGCTTTTTTACCATTTGGCGATGGACCCCGAAACTGTATTGGTCTGAGATTTGGAAAAATGCAAACCAAAATTGGGTTGGTGTCTTTGCTGAGACGGTTTCGTTTCGAATGCTGCCCCTTGACAGAAACTCCTATACAGGTTGACAACAGTTCGTTCTTTTTGTCTTCAAAGAATGGTATTTTCTTGAAAGTGATTGATTTAAAGAATTAGTGAGCAACATATTGTGTGTAGATATTTTTTACTAAATGTACTTTGTGAAGGACAATAAGAATAAATGTGGATAAATGTGGTCTTAAATAATGTTTGTGGCTTGGGTGGTAATGATTGTCAGCGGTGGATATCCCCTCCTAATGCTGGTGACATATGTGAGGTACTGCAAACGCAAATTTTCCCATGAACATTCCATTAAGGACTAGAGACCACGATAGCGCAGAGATTTGCATGTTCGCCTATGACGTTGAACACCTGGGTTCGAATCCTGGCGTGAAAAAATGTGCAGCGATAGGTTACCATTTGAAACAAGTAACAACCTGTCAAGTTCAACCGGGCCGAATCTTGGGTACCCATCACCATGGATTGCGCTTAAAAAATTACCCTTATGAACTGAGTTTGTATTGGGTTGCCCAAAAAGTAATTGCGGATTTTTTAAAAGAAAGTAAATGCATTTTTAATAAAACTTAGAATGAACTTTAATCAAATATACTTTTTTTAACTCTTTTTTTCTACACTAAGCTAAAAGTAACAGCTGATAACTGACAGAAGAAAGAATGCAATTACAGAGTCAAAAGCTGTGAAAAACATTTGCCAACGCCGACTATATCAAAAATCCGCAATTACTTTTTGGGCAACCAATATTTGTGTTATTTTTGATCTCAAAAAGTCATAGATCGGTACTTAGGGGGACCTTTATAACCATATTGAACGATTCGGATAAAACTTGGCACTGATGTTGTAAGTCACAAAATAGACTTTTGGGCCATATTTAACCAAATTTCAGCCAATCAGGTAAAAATTTTGGCTTCTAAGGGCTGAAGTAATGACAGCCGAGGATCGGTTTATATGGGGCCTATATCGTTCTTGTCATGGATGTTGGAAATCACAACACAACTCCTTATTCCAAATTTCAGGCAAATCCCGCGCAATTTAAGGCTTGTAAGAGCTGAAGAAGTCAAATCCAGGGATCGGTATATATGGGGACTATATCTGTTTACTGATCAATTCGGATCATACTTGGCATGAATGGTGGAAGTCATAACACAAGTCCTTGTTCCGAATTTCAGGTGAATCAGGAGAAAATTAAGAATTCTAAGGGCGGAAGAAGTAAAATCGGGGAACGATTGATATGGGGGCTATATCCAAATCTGAAGCGATATGGCCCATATGTAATCTCCAATGATCTTCATCAAAAGGAAGTATTAGCGCAAAATTTCAAGTGGCTAGCTCTACGCATTCGACCGCTTTCGTGATTTCGACAGACGGAAGGACGTGGTTAGATCGACTCAGATGTCAGGTACCAGCCTGACAATGGCGAGTTCCCAGTAGGGAGCAACGTGGTGGCTGTGGTTTGTATCCATAACGCAGGTAGAGCGTAAGCTCGGCGTGGAGGGGTGCCGTGACCCATACATCGGAATGAGTTTTAGGTAGTGCTCCGCTCCTAACCAAGGAGGTGCAAAATGCAAATTTTGCCCATGAACATTCCACTAAGGAACAGGGGCAAACTTCTAACATATCAATGAGTGCAGTCCGATTAAAGTTTTTAAGCTCAATGATAAGGGGCCTCCTTTTTATAGCCGAGTCCGAACGGCGAGCCGCAATGCGACGCCTCTGTGGAGAGAAGTTTTACATGACATAGTACCTCACAAATGTCGCCAGCATTAGGAGGGGAAAACCAGCGCTGAAAATTTGTTTCTGATGGTCTTGCCAGGATTCGAACCCAGGCGTTCAGCGTCATAGGCGGCGGACATGCTAACCTCTGCCCTACGGTGGCCAAGGAGGTGAACATGTCCAAATACGTGGAATTAAATTGGTACTCATGTGTGGGTTACCACATGTGGGGGCATTGGTAGACGCATTGTATGCACCCTTGGGCCTCGCTGGTGTGGGCCGTGATGGCAGGTATCTGCGTTAAACTCGACATTCGTGTCGAGACGACCCAGTATATATACGCTTTATGGGGTCGCCGATCAATATTTCGAGGTTTTACAAACGGAATGACTAGATTAGGTGTAACAGAGAAAAGTGTGCTAAAATTGGCCGGGGTGAATCTTGGGAATCCATCACCATGGATTCTACTGAAATATGGGAGCTTTAACTGGTTATAGACCGATTTGGACCGTACTTGGCATTGTTTGCAAAAATTCCGCAATAGCGGACAAAAATTGCGGCTTATAAGGGCTCACAAAGTCCAATCGTGAGATCGGTTTATATGGGAGCTATATCAGCTTATAGACCGATTCGGACCGCACTTGGCACAGTTGTTGGAAGTCATAACAGAACACTCAGACTTCAGACTTCCAGGAGCTTAAGAAGTCAAATCGGGAGATTGGTTTATATGACAGCTATATCTGATTATAAACCGATTAGAACCGTACTTAGCACAGTCATTGAAAGCCATAACAAAACACCAGATGCAAAATTTCAGGCTTGTAAGCGCTCAAGAAGTCAAATCGGGAGATCGGTATATATGGGAGCTATATCAGATTCTTGACCGATTTGGACCGTACTTGCCACAGTTATTGGAATTCCTAATAGAATACTTCAAGCTCCAAATTGCCAAATCGGATCAATCAAATATCAAATTCGTTTTCTAATCTCAAATATTGGGTTGCCCAAAAAGTAATTGCGGATTTTCAGCTGTTACTTTAAGCTTGCTTTAGAAAAAAAGTGTAAAAAAGTATATTTGATAAAAGTTCATTCTAAGTTTTATTAAAAATGCATTTACTTTCTTTTAAAAAATCCGCAATTACTTTTTGGGCAACCCATACCTTTCATTTAAACGCCTTGTTGCAAAAGTCAGCAAATATGTCCGGTTCAGGGTATGGACCCTTAAAACTATCAATATCGAGATCCACTCCCTTAAAGTCCCAAAATTGTCATGGTGAGCAAATGCGTCCTATTTGAGCGTTGTTATGGTGGGGGGATGTCTCCTAGGCAGTTTGTCCCGAATGTTGATATCAGATTCGTGGTCTACTCCCAAATACCTATCATTTGAGCGTCATATGTCCATAGTCGACAAACATGATCGCTTTCGGGGGTGTTTTAGGGGATGGGCTGGCCGTTCAGTGACTTGGCCCTGAAAATATATATATATATCAGATTCGTCTTCTACTCTAAAATACTTCTTATTACAGCCCCATTTTGGAATGGTCAGCAAATACGTCCTATATGGGTGGTGTTATGGGGGTGGGGCTGCCCCATACAGACTTTTTCCCAAATATTCAGATTAGATTCATGCTTTACTCCCAAAGACCTTTCATTTGAGCCCCATATTGCTATTGTAGCAAATTTGTCCTCTTTGGAGGTTGTTTTTGGAAGAGGGCGCCGCCCCCCATTCTCATGGTCCCACTTTTGGATATCAGATTTGTATTCTACACTTAAATACCTTTTATTTGAGCCCCATATAGTCATGATCAGAAAATAAGTCCTGTTTGGGGGGTGTTTTGCTGAAGGGGTGCACCCCCAGAAACTAGCTCACTCAATTGGATACCAAATTCGTATTCTACTCGCAAATACCTCTCATTTGAGTTCCATATTGCCATGGTCGGTAAATATGTCCGATTTAGGAGTATTTTGGGTGGTGTTGTGTGGTGGCCCCATAGATACTTTTCCCGAATATTGATATCAGATTTGTGCTTTAATCCCAAAGACCTTTCATTTGAGCCCCATGTGCCTATGGTCGTAAATGTGTCCCCTTTGGGGAAGGTTTTTGGGAAGAGGCGGCCCCCCAAACACTTGGTCTCATATTTGCATATCAGATTCTAATTCTACACTCAAATACTTTTTATTTAAGCCCCATATTTCTATGGTCAGTAAATAAGTCCTGTTTGGGGGGTGTTTTGGGGAAGGGGTGGACCCCCAGAAACGTGGTCCCACATTTGGATATCAGATTCGTATTCTACTCGCAAAAAACTTTAATTTGAGTCCCATATTGCCATGGTCGGTAAATATGTCCGATTTAGAAGTATTTTGGGGGTTTGGGTGGTCCCCCAATCACTTAGTCCGACAATTGGATAACAGATACGTTTTCTCCTCTTAAATACCTTTCATTTGAGTCCCGTATTGCCATGATTGGTCTATACATATCTTTGGCAGGTTTTGGGGTGGGGCTGCCCGCCTAGGTACCCCATTCGGAATTTGGATACCAAATTTTTATTTTTAAGTTACTTTAAGAGGGTCTAATGCCCATAGAAACCTAATTTTTTATCCGATTTCGCTGAAATTTTAAACAACGAAATTTTAAACACTCCGATCTGAACCAAATATGGTTCAGATTGGACTATATTTAGATATCTAAATATAGCCCGATCTGAACTATATTTTGGTCAGATGTTGGTAGGTCTAAAACTTCTCACTGTTCAAAATTTCAGCGGGCTATATTTAGATATAGCTGCCATATAGACCGATCTGCCGATAAATGGTCTGAAGACCATAAAAGCTTTATTTATTACCTGATTTCGCTGAAACTTGCAAGACTGGGTTATTTTAAGCTTTCCAATACCTGCCTTAAGTATGGTTCAGATCGGACTATATATAGATATAGCCGCCATATAGACCGATCTCCCGATAAAGGGTCTGAAGCCCATAAATTTTTTTTTCTCCGATTTCACTGAAATTTTAAACAGTGAGCAGTTTCAGAGCTACCAATATCTGACCCAAATATAGTTCAGATCGAACTATATTTAGATATAGCTGTCATATATACCGATCTGCCGATAAATGGTCTGAAGACCATAAAAGCTTTATTTATTACCCGATTTCGCTGAAATTTGCAACACTGGGTTATTTTAAGCTTTCCAATATCTGCCCTAAGTATGGTTCAGATCGGACTATATTAAGATATAGCTGCCATATAGACCGATCTCCCGATAAAGGGTCTGAAGCCCATAAAAGCTTTACTTTTTAACCGATTTCACTGAAATTTTAAACTGTGAGCAGTTTTAGACCTACCAATATCTGACCCAAATATAGTTCAGATCGGGCTATATTTAGATATAGCTGCCATATAGACCGATCTGCCGATAAAGGGTCTGAAGACCATAAAATCTTTATTTATTACCCGAATTCGCTGAAATTTGCAACACTGGGTTATTTTAAGCATCCCGATATCTGGCCTAAATATGTATTAGATCGGTCCATATTTAGATATAGCTATCATATAGACCGATCTGCCGATAAAGGGTCTGAAGCCCATAAAAGCTTTATTTTTTCTCCGATTTCACTGAAATTTTAAACAGTGAGCAGTTTCAGAGCTGCCAACATCTGACCCAAATATAGTTCAGATCGAACTATATTTAGATATAGCTGTCATATATACCGATCTGCCGATAAATGGTCTGAAGACCATAAAAGCTTTATTTATTACCCCATTTCGCCGAAATTTTCAACACTGGGTTTTTTTAAGCTTTCCAATATCTGCCCTAAGTATGGTTCAGATCGGACTATATATAGATATAGCCGCCATATAGATCGATCTCCCGATAAAGGGTCTGAAGCCCGTAAAAGCTTTATTTTTTCTTCGATTTCGCTTAAATTTGAAACAGTGAGTAGTTTTAGACCTATCAACATCTGACCCAAATATAGTCCAAATCGAACTATATTTAGATATAGCTGCCATATATACTGATCTCCCGATAAAGGGTCTAAAGACCATAAAAGCTTTATTTATTACCCGATTTCGCTAAAAATTGCAACAGTGGATTATTTTAAGCCTCCCGATATCTGACTTAAATATGATTCAGATTGGACTTTATTTAGATATAGCTGCCATATAGAACGATCTCCCGATAAACGTCTGAAGGCCATAAAAGTTTTAATTTTCATCCGATTTCGCTGAAATTTGGAATAGTGCGCAGCTTTAAGCGCCTCAACATCCCACCGAAGTATGGTAGAGATCGGACTATATTTAGATATAGCTGTCACATAGACCGATCTGCCGATAAAGGGTCTGAAAAGGCATTAAATTCGGCTTTACTTGTTTTAGTATTAACAAACTTTCTTATGGTAGTGCTTATGCCTAGAAACTCCAACTCCTTCATTATTGACTTCAGTTTTACATTATTGAAAGCACCTTCAATGTCAACAAATGCTACCATTGTGTATTCCTTGACATTGAGAGAGCCCTTGATGCGGCCGACTAGGTCGTAAAGGGCTGTTTCAGTGGACTTGTCCCTTACTCTTTGCCTGTCTTGGCAACATCATGCCAAGGCGATATCCAGGGATCTTTGTCCTAAGATTTGTTTTTATCAACCTCTCTGTAGTCTTTCGCCTTCGTGTGGTAGGGTTTTCCTGCTTTCGGAATGAAAGTGACCTTCGTGTCCCTCCATCTCACAGGTATATACGACATATTGATACAAGCAGAGTATATCTCCCTAAGCCAAGAAGCCAGTCTGTCGGACACAGCTTATAATTCAACCGGTGACACTTCATCAGGGCCTGGCGACTTAAAGGAGTCGAAACTTCTTATCGCCCAAAGGATTTTCGACTCAGACACAATTTCCCCCATAACCTACGACGAACCAATGGCAACCTCTTCTGGTGACACATTGTGCATTTAGACAGTTTCCCGGGAAATATGTATCAACGAGAAGTTCTAGTGTTTTCTCACTAGACTTTGTCCATACATCCTCTGAATTCTGAATCTATCCCACCGTAATAGATCTGGAGGATAAGATCTTCCTTAGCTAAAACCCACTGAATAGCAATAAAATAAGCAAATTTTGCCGAAAACAATGAAATTTTTAAAATTCTGGGGCGTCTAAATCTCTTCTAGGCGGTGCTTAGCCGACCCCCAGAGGCCTTTCTATGCTTTCGATCCCCATATAAACCGATCCCCGGATTTTACTTCTTGAGCCCCTACAAGCCACAATTGTCATCCAATTGGGCTAACATTTTGCATGATGTATTTGTCAGTGTGTTAATCCTGCCCAACATAACCTTTTTAAGCTCCCAAAAAATCCGATTTCCCGATTAGTCTTCTATGGACCCTAGAAGCTTTAATATTTGCCTGATTGGGCACAAGTTTGCTACCTTAAGTCCACATAAGTCCTTCAAGTGATTTCATTTGTGCGAATTTGTACCAGAATCCATGGTGGTGGGTTCAAAAATTTGGCCCTGCAGAACCAAGCACGTTCTTACTTGTTTTAAAAGTGTTTGCTGATATCAGCAAATTTATTCTTCTGGGTGTGGTTAAACTTTGTGGTTCAAGTTCAGCAAAATCGGATAATAGGTAATACCTTTTATGGAATCTAGATATTATTTTGGCAGGTCAGTCTAGGGGAGAGCAATATCCAAATATAATTCTTTTTCTGCTGTACCAAAATTTGAGCTGGAATAGTCTAGGGGAGAGCAATATCCAAATATAATTCTTTTTCTGCTGTACCAAAATTTGAGCTGGAACAATAAAGAGATTGCGTTACATTTCAGATAAATGTATTAACTTTTAAATGCTGCAAGACAGACGGGCGGATGGACAGACACAAAAACATATTCTTGGAATTTTGCTAGGATCAAAAATATATTCACGGTGAAGATTTTGCCATAGACATTTCGGATGTTGCAAACGGATTGATAAAATGAATATCCCCTTGCTATGGTGATGGGTATGCAAATTGCTTTGGCATGACACAGCGTAAATAAACAACAACAATCGATTAAATGTTGTTTACGCTGCATTACTCTCTCTCTCTCTCTTTCTCTCTCGCTCTCCCTCGCCCCATCAAAAGCTTAGTTCTCCCATGTAAACAAAAACTTTCTCTCTTTCTTTAACATTTCAATGTCTATGTGATCGGAGTCTTGAATTGATACAGAATAAATCCAGTTTTAAACAGACAGCTACTTGATCAACTGTACATAGCGGCAAACATGATATTGGCTACCTTAATTGTTGTTGGGCTTATCACTCTGCTGACGTACTTGTACACCTTATACAGCTATTGGCAGAGACATGGTGTGCCACAGGAAATTCCCTTGCCCATATTGGGTAACATGAAAGGTGTTGGTACTTCAAAACATTTTCGTGATATTATCCAAAGGCTTTACACAAAATTTAAGGGTAAAGCTGCCATAGGAGGCTGTTATGTCTTTGTAACCAAGGCAGCCATAATACTGGATTTGGAGTTGGTAAAACATATACTGATCAAGGATTTTTCAAACTTTCATGATCGTGGAGTTTTCAATAATGTACGCGATGATCCTCTTACTGGACATTTGGTCACGCTTGAGGGTGAACAATGGCGTGCCATGAGAAATAAATTGACTCCGGTCTTTACCTCGGCCAAAATGAAGTATATGTTTCCAACAGTGGTCAAAGTGGGACAACATCTGGGTGAGGTGGTTGCTGACATGTTAAAGAAAGCCCCTGAAGATACGATTTTGGAAATTAAAGATCTATGTGCCCGTTTTACCACCGATGTCATTGGTACCTGTGCCTTTGGCATTGACTGCTGCAGCCTCAAAGATCCCAATGCGGAATTTCGTCGTAAAGGAAGATCCATATTCACCGAGATGAGACATCATCCTTTGGTGCAACAATTCATGTTCACCAATCCTAAAGTGGCACGAAAATTACGCATGAAATTCTTTACCGACAAAGTTTCCACATTCTTTTTGAAAGTCATACGCGAAACTGTGGAGTATAGGGAGAAAAATTCCATAAAACGTAATGACTTTTTGGATTTGCTGATTGAGTTGAAGGCAAAGGACCAAGAATTGGCCAGAGAATCGCAAGGCATAGATTTGTCTCAGGGTCTAACCATTGAGCAAATGGCAGCTCAGACTTTTGTATTCTTTTTGGCTGGTTTTGAGACTTCCTCGACCACCATGTCATTTTGCCTGTACGAGTTGGCACGTCATCCTCAGATACAAGAGAAGCTGCGACAGGAGATTTTGAAGAATTTAAAGGAAAATAATAATGAGGTGACCTATGAGGGTCTACATGGCATGGAGTATTTAGATCAAGTGGTTTCAGGTGAGACTGTAAACAATAACATTTATTTTTTAATAAAAATTTGAAAACTAAAGTGGTAAAGAGCAAGCCTTCTCTGCCTTTCTGTATAGCAAACAGTGCTGCAAACTGGTAATCTGTTCATAACTCATAAATCTAACAATTATGAAAATTTTTATTTTCTTCCTTTGCAGAAACATTGCGCTGTTATCCTGTTCTGCCTGTTCTTATGCGCACCACCAAATATGATTATCGAATTCCCAAAACATCTCTGACCATAGAGAAGGGAACATCTGTTGTTATTCCCGTGGATGCCATACACCATGATCCCGAGTACTATGAACAACCAAATGAATTTAAGCCAGAAAGATTTACAGCCAGTGAAAACGAAAAACGCCATTCTTGCGCCTATTTGCCCTTCGGTGATGGTCCTCGCAACTGTATAGGCATGAGATTTGGCAAAATGCAAACTAAGATTGGCCTTGTGGAGTTGTTGAGACACTTTCGCTTTGAGAGTTGTCAGCAAACGGAAATTGTTATGGATAATAAGAATTTGCTGGTGACAACAGAAGGGGGCATTAAATTGAAAGTTACAGCGGTGTGATAAAGACTCATTTTATGGTAATCAACATTCTTAACAACATCATCAAAATTTTGTATGAATAGATAATGTGGCCACTAGATTTGATTTTTATTTAATTTTTTTATACATCGCTTCGATTTTTATACCCACAATAGAATGGGGGTATACTAATCAAGTCTTTCCGTTTGAAACACCTCGAAATATTCATCTTAGACCCCATAAAGTTTAAATATTCTTGATGGTCTCGACGTTCACAGTCGTTCTAGCCACGTCTGTCCGTCTGTCGTAATCACGACAGCGGTCGAACGCGTAAAGTTGCAAATTGCAAATTTTCCCATGAACATTCCACTAAGGAACAGGGGTAAACTTCTCACATATCAATGAGTGCAAGTTAAAGCTCAGTGATAAGGGGCCTCCTTTTTATAGCCGAGTCCGATCGGCGAGCCGTAGTGCGACACTTCTTTGAAGAGAAGGTTTACATGGCATAGTACCTCACAAATGTCGCCAGCATTAGGAGGGGCATACAGTTGGTTTATCAGGGGCAGATTTGCAGCAACAAAGTGCGGCCCGAATCGGTCTACAACCAAATATACCTCCCAAATAAACCGATCTCCCGATTTGACTTCTTGAGACGGTGGATTTCAGTCCCATTTGGCTGAAATTTAGCATGCAGTGTTCTGCCAAGATTTGCAGCAATCAAGTGCGGTCCGAATCGGTCTACAACCAAATATACCTCCCATATAAACCGATCTCCCGATTTGACTTCTTGAGCCCATGGAAGCCGCAATTTTTGTCCGACTTGTCTGAAATTTAGTATGCGGTGTTCCGTTACGACTTCCAACAACTGTGCAAAATACGACCGAAATTGGTATGAATCCATGGTGGTGGGTTCCCAAGATTCGGTCCGGCCGAACTTAACACGCTTTAACATGTTTTCATACTCATTTCGTCATTCTGTTTGAAACTCCTCGAAATATTCGTCTAAAACCGCATAAAGTCTATAAACTTTTTATCGTCGTGACATTTTAAGTCGATCTAGCCACGTCTGTCCGGCTGTCTGTCGAAAGCTTCGAACTTTTGCAGAAATAAGGCTAGCCGCTTGAAATTTTGCACAAATAGTTCTTATTAGTGTAGATACGTTGGTATTGGAGATGGGCCATATCGGTCCATATTTTGATATGACTGCTATATAAACCGCCTATATAAACCGCTTATAGTTCTTATTAGTGTAGATACGTTGGTATTGGAGATGGGCCATATCGGTCCATATTTTGATATGACTGCTATATAAACCGCTTATCCGAATTTGGCTGAAACTTTGCATGAGTTGTTCTGTTATGGTTTTCAACAAATGTGCTGAGTATGGTTGAAATCGGTCCATAACCTGATATAAACCGTTCTGGGGTCTTGACTTCTTCAGCCTCTAGAGGGTGCAATTATTATCCTGTTGTGAAAAAAATATCTTTTTTTCAACCCACCAAGCCAAATAGCTCACATGCATCAACTTATTAACATTTTTCCTACCGGTCATCATCAACTATTCTCATCAAAATTACTCCAACAGCTTGTCATCAACTCATCGAACAACATTACCGCAAATACTTTCATAATTATTTCAAATCTATCAAGGCCAAACTGGTCATTATTATCATAAATAACATCATTAGCTTTTATTTCTAACTTCTCTAAACTATAACGTTTTTCTATTTATTGTATTTAAAATTAGCTCTGCAATATGCGTACTGATCTGCGTGGGCGTTCACATTACCCCTCTTGCCTCTTATGTGCATACTTATACTCCAGCAGCTTGTGCGTCGCCACCCCCTACTGCAGAGGCTAAGCATAGGCCTAGTTTGATATAGAGCGTAACAACAACCACATATCTGGGATTACAGAATAGCAGCACGCAGATCAATACGCCTATGCATAAACACACGCACTTTAGTATTTTTGCTTTACATTGCGAATGCATGTGGAACGATCAAACCATAGCTTGGGATTCCAATAAATGACTCCCAACATCAAACATGCTGGAACTAAGTTTGATTGGACATACATGCATTCGCCACATAAGTTGGTTTATTTTCATGTAGCATATAATAAGTAAATATGTACGATACATAAATTTTCTATTAGATTTTAAGCCTTTTTAACTTTTGTTCTATTTTAAAACTCTCTACTTTTTGGACCTCCAAGCGATCAACATCGATAAGTGCTTTGACTTATAAATTGTGTAACCTTTTTCCAAACTTTGCTGTTTGAATAAATTAGTTCTGTTCTAGCCCTTTTGTTTGAAAAGAAGAAGTCACGTTGTCTTTTTTGTGACTCAACAACAACGAAACCTATTTTCTTGAAATATTCTCCATAAAGAATGATCCTATGATGAAAAACGGGAAAAGTTTGACAAAGATATAATGCGTCAAGTGCCTGGAGTTAACACAACATCAACCAAACTTTCCTTCAGTCTTCATGCTGTTTGTATTTTAGCAGTTTAGCAGCCGGATGTCCTACTCTTTATCATGGTATCCACCATACGTTTCATGGTCTTGAGAGAACAGACGTAAGGCTTAAAGGTCTGTAAACCTTTGGCGTCGCATAACTTGCCTTGACGGGCTTAGGTATAAATACCACTCTTGTCTCCTGCCAGGTTTTCGGAGTATATGCGAGTACTAGGCACGCTGTCAAACTATTGGCCAGATGAGGCGCCAGATAGTCGTCCTCCTTTTGTAGTAACGCCGGATATATTCCATCAGGTTCGGGTGAAGCTCCTCAAGGCTTCCTCGATCATAAATTCCGTTATGATATACCTTCGATCAACCTCATTATTCCAAGATTCAGTTGTCTCTGCTGTCATTCCCATGTCGTCGTGCCAACGTTTCAGTTTGGACATGGTATACAATAACAATCGACTAAATGTGGGTTTGGCCGAATTACTCTCTCTCTCTCTCTCTCTCTCTCTCTCTCTCGACTTATCAAAAGCTTGGTTTTCTCAAATAAACAAAAACTTTCTCCCTTTCTTTGATATTTCAATGTCTATGTGATCAGACTCTTGAATTGATAAAGAATAAATCCAGTTTAAAATAGACAGCTGCTCAAACAACTGTAGATAGCGGCAAAAATGATATTGGTTACCCTAATTGTTGTTGGGCTTATCACATTGCTGATGTACCTGTACAACTTATACAGCTATTGGCAGAGACATGGTGTGCCACAGGAAACTCCCTTGCCCATATTGGGTAACATGAAGGGTGTTGGTACTTCAAAACATTTTCGTGAAATTATTCGAAGGCTTTACACAAAATTTAAGGGTAAAGCTCCCATAGGAGGCTGTTATGTCTTTGTAAACAAGGCGGCCATAGTACTGGATTTGGAGTTGGTAAAACATATACTGATCAAGGATTTTTCAAACTTTCATGATCGTGGAGTTTTCAATAATGTACGCGATGATCCTCTCACTGGACATCTGTTCACGCTAGAGGGTGAACAATGGCGTGCCATGAGAAATAAATTGACTCCGGTCTTTACCTCGGCCAAAATGAAGTATATGTTTCCAACAGTGGTCAAAGTGGGACAACATCTGGGTGAGGTGGTTGCTGACATGTTAAAGAAAGCCCCTGAAGATACGATTTTGGAAATTAAAGATCTATGTGCCCGTTTTACCACCGATGTCATTGGTACCTGTGCCTTTGGCATTGACTGCTGCAGCCTCAAAGATCCCAATGCGGAATTTCGTCGTAAAGGAAGATCCATATTCACCGAGATGAGACATCATCCTTTGGTGCAACAATTCATGTTCACCAATCCTAAAGTGGCACGAAAATTACGCATGAAATTCTTTACCGACAAAGTTTCCACATTCTTTTTGAAAGTCATACGCGAAACTGTGGAGTATAGGGAGAAAAATTCCATAAAACGTAATGACTTTTTGGATTTGCTGATTGAGTTGAAGGCAAAGGACCAAGAATTGGCCAGAGAATCGCAAGGCATAGATTTGTCTCAGGGTCTAACCATTGAGCAAATGGCAGCTCAGACTTTTGTATTCTTTTTGGCTGGTTTTGAGACTTCCTCGACCACCATGTCATTTTGCCTGTACGAGTTGGCACGTCATCCTCAGATACAAGAGAAGCTGCGACAGGAGATTTTGAAGAATTTAAAGGAAAATAATAATGAGGTGACCTATGAGGGTCTACATGGCATGGAGTACTTAGATCAAGTGGTTTCAGGTGAGTATCTAAACAATAAAATTTATTTTTTATAAGATTTTGAAAACTAAAGAAGTACAGATCAAATCTTCTCTGCCTTTCTGTATAGCAAACAGTACTGCAAACTGGTAATCTGTTCATAACTCATAAATCAAACAATGATGATCATTTTTATTTTCTTTCTTTGCAGAAACGTTGCGCTATTATCCTGTTCTGCCTAGCCTTTTGCGCACCACCAAATCTGATTATCGAATACCCCAAACATCTCTGATTATAGAGAAGGGTACCACCGTTGTTATTCCCGTGGATGCCATACACCATGATCCCGAGTACTATGAGCAACCAAATGAATTTAAGCCAGAAAGATTTACAGCCAGTGAAAACGAAAAACGTCATTCTTGTGCCTATTTGCCCTTCGGTGATGGTCCTCGCAACTGTATAGGCATGAGATTTGGCAAAATGCAAACTAAGATTGGCCTTGTGGAGTTGTTGAGACACTTTCGCTTTGAGAGTTGTCAGCAAACGGAAATTGTTATGGATAATAAGAATTTGCTGGTGACAACAGAAGGGGGCATTAAATTGAAAGTTACAGCGGTGTGATAAAGACTCATTTTATGGTAATCAACATTCTTAACAACGTCATCAATATTTTGTATGTAGGGTTGCCCAAAAAGTAATTGCGGATTTTTTAAAAGAAAGTAAATGCATTTTTAATAAAACTTAGAATGAACTTTAATCAAAGGCTTTATATAGAAAATGTGGCCACTAGATTTACATCATTTCATTTTTTTTAATTAATTTTCTAATAAAATAAATATGTATGTATATGCAGTTAATTTTTGTACATCCAATTTAACTAATTCTAGTATTTTTCTAAACAAATTGCTATCTCCCTGACTGACCGGCTTGTATTCCAAGATTGCATACAAATAACATAAACTTTCCACAAAAAAATCAAACGCCCATAAAATAAGCAGCTAAATGTATACATATTCATAACCTTGGACTTGTGTGTGCCGGATTTTTTTTAATTGAATCTAAAGTCGGTTTGTTTACAAAATAAACTGTTGTGAGAAATGCGAGAGAGCAAGAGCGAGAGAGATCATCCTAATTGTTCTTTCAAATTGTTAATTATTTTTGTTGTATATACACACATTTCTTTTCTTTCTCTCTCTCTCTCCCTCTCTCCCTTTTTCTCTCTTCATCTTTTTGTGAGATTTGCAAACAAAAATTCCAAACAATTGTTCAACTATAGCTCTTCAAAGCTTTCGTATGAGCAAACACCCTACATGCTTGTGGCAAGGCATATTTGTTCAACAAAACAGAAAAACAACTGAAATTGATTGCCTTCGATGAATAATCTTTCAAATACAAAATTTCAAGGCAAAATTGGAATGAAAAAGAAAAATTAAATACCGAAGTGACAAATTTTGGGGCCTGCCAAAAGGCGACCGAACAATCTAGGGCCTTAATTTCTTTTGCATCCGATCTCGCTAACACCTAAGCTCAAACCAAATTCCATAGGGATATCTCTACCCGTTGTCACACGTCATATTTTTGTACCCAGCACCGTAGGATGGAGGTATACTAATCTAGTCATTCCGTTGGTAAGACCTCGAAATATTCGTCCAAGACCTGATAAAGCATATATATTCTTGAACGTCTCTACGTTCTGAGTCGATCTAGCCGCATGAAATTTGGTACAAATACTTAATATTGATATAGTTTATTGGGGCTTGCAAATGGACAAAATCGGTTCAGATTTAGAAATAGCTCCCATATGAACTGATCTCCCGATTTGACTTCTAGAGCCCTTACAAGGCGCAATTTTTTCCACTTTGGATGAAATTGAGCACGGAGTGTTCTGTTATGACTGCCAACAACTGTGCCCAATACAGTTGAAAACGGTCCATAACCTGATATAGCTCCCATATTAAGCGATCTCCCGATTTGACTCTTGAGCCCCTGGAAACCGCAATTTTTGTCCATTTTGGTTCACATTTTTGCTTTTCGCAATCTGTAACGACTTCCAACTACTGTGCAAAGTACGGTCTGAATCGATCTATAACCTAACATAGCTCTCATTTAAACCGATCTCCCGATTTGACTTCTTGAGCCCTTACAAGCCGCAATTTTTGTCCGATTTCGGCTGAAATTTTGCTCACAGTGTTTTATTATGACTTCCAACTACTGTGCCAAGTATGGTGTGAATCGCTCTATAATCTGATATAGCTCCCATTTAAACCGATCTCCCGATTTGACTTCTTGAGCCCCTGGAAGCCGCAATTTTTGTCCGATTTGGCTGAAATTTT